>NW_011494804.1:542390-542741 GCF_000754665.1 Bison bison bison
TGAAACAAGGGCCAAATATTAAACAAAACATGCTCCTATCACTCAAGAAATGATAAGAGTTTCAAGTGTAACTTTTAATGGAGAATTAGAAGCTTTATTTGTAAAGGCAAGAATGGCTTAGAGCAATTCTAATATCAAAAATATGTTTTTGGTTGTTATAGAGTCCCAGTTTGAGTTCTCTGTAACAACCTAGAGGGGTGGGATGAGAAGGGAGGTGGGAGGAAGGTTCAAGAGGGAGAGGATATATGTACACTGTGGCTAATTCATGTTGAGGTTTGGCAGAAACCAAAGCAATTCTGTAAAGCAATTATTCTTCAATTAAAAATAAATTCATTATATATATGAAAATTA
>NW_011494804.1:542841-562483 GCF_000754665.1 Bison bison bison
TTGGAGGGAATGATGCTAAAGCTGAAACTCCAATACTTTGGCCACCTCACACAAAGAGTTGACTCATTGGAAAAGACCCTGATGTTGGGAGGGATTGGGGGCAGGAGGAGAAGGGGACGACAGAGGATGAGATGGCTGGATGGCATCGCTGACTCGATGGATGTGAGTTTGGGTGAACTCTGGGAGTTGGTGATGGACAGGGAGGCCTGAGGTGCTGCGATTCATGGGATTACAAAGAGTCGGACACGACTGAGTGACTGAACTGAACTGATACATATTTTGGGGAGCAATTATTTGACACATTTAGACTGGAGAAGAAAATCAACGGTTTAGATACATATTTGAAGTGTTGGAGCTGTATCTTGAATAAATATGTGAATAACCTTAAAAACTATTATGGAATATAAAATAATGTTAGTTATAATTTTGCATATATTTATGTATTTCCTATATAAGAACAACCATCTAGAAAACATAATGGAAGAATCCCCCATTTTTAAAAAGTAAGAGTAACACGAACTTACTTTGGAAAGTCTTAACAGGAAAAGTAGATGATAAAAATGAAAAGAGGAACTTAAAAGAATACTTGAATAGAAAGAGATGAACTTCCTGTGACCAGTTTTACATAAACGAATCACAAATTTAGTGCAGTATCAATGCAAAGCATCAAAGTGATTTCTCTTTGCAACTGAGCAAGCTAATTATAGAGTATATTTGGAATCAAAGTCTTGCAAGAATTGCCAGGAAGTTTCTTTTAAAAAAGAATAATGTGTAGAAACAAACTATAAGATATTTCAATATGTATATAGTTTTATAAAACAAAACATCAGGTACTTATGCATAAAAATACTGACATATCAATGGAATAGAAGAAAGGACTCCAAAATAGATGGAATAGCAGAAAGAACTCAAAAACAGATGCTTAAACAAAAATTTAGTTTTTCATAAAGGTAACCACCAATTCCTGAAGAAACAATTTATCCATGAATAAATAGATTTAGGAAACCTTGCCAAACTCCTGAAAAAACACAATAATAAATTTGAATTATATATCAGTCTTTAATACAAAATAAATAACAGGGTGATAAAATAATTAAATGGAAAATTAATTGATAAAACATTATTAAAAATGAAGCTATTTTCATAATATTAGATTGGCAATCATTTAAATATAATGCAAAATTAAAATGTCTTAAAGTATAGATAAATTTGACTACACACCTTTTTTTTAAATTTTATTTTATTTTTAAACTTTACAATATTGTATTGGTTTTGCCAAATATCGAAATGAATCCGCCACAGGTATACATGTGTTCCCCATCTTGAACCCTCCTCCGTCCTCCCTCCCCATACCATCCCTCTGGGTCGTCCCAGTGCACCAGCCCCAAGCATCCATTATCGTGCATTGAACCTGGACTGGCGACTCATTTCATATATGATATTATACGTATTTCAATGCCATTCTCCCAAATCATCCCACCCTCTCCCTCTCCCACAGAGTCCAAAAGACTGTTCTATACATTAGTGTCTCTTTTGCTGTCTCGTATACAGGGTTATTGTTACCATCTTTCTAAATTCCATATATATGCGTTAGTATACTGTATTGGTGTTTTTCTTTCTGGCTTACTTCACTCTGTATAATAGGCTCCAGTTTCATCCACCTCATTAGAACTGATTCAAATGTATTCTTTTTAATGGCTGAGTAATACTCAGTATTATTATCCAAATTAACAATGAGTGACTCATCAAATAAAGATACTTGGCCATCTGGATAGGCAAAAATAAATTCTTAATTTATAATGAGCAATTAAAAACCAATGAAAATCTGTGAAAATTCTATTAGAAATGGGGAAAGAATACAGAAAGATAGTTCATAAAAAAATGCAAAAACCTTTTAAGTATGTGAAAGATACCATGTAAAATTTCCATCATAATAACACTGATTCAAAATTGATGAGACTTGATGTTTCAACTATCACAGTTGCCAAAGTGTGAAAGGATGATTATACACTGATGTTGATACTGAAATAGAGGTAGGTGGACTCACTTATTAGAAACTGTTTGCAAGGAAACTTGTTTTTAAGTGCCAAATAAAAGTGATACATGACATTTGATACAGTCATTTCATTTTAGGAATGCATCCTGCAACTGTGTTTTCACACTTTAGCACCAGCCATTTGCATAAGCATCTTTATCTCAACGTTGTTTGTGGTAGCATAAGATTAAAATCAACAGAAATAATCACAAGATTATTGGTTTAAAATTACACATAAGCATATAATGGATTAATATGTTATTATGGCCACTAAAATGTGCAAAGATCTTTGTAAATTGATATTAGTAACAACCAAGATGTGTAATTCAGGGAAGAAGTAAGTTGCAAGAGAGCACGTGTATTATACCGTTTGGATATTCTGAGAGATACCTGAAATGATTCACAGATCATTGCTAACTGGATATTTCTGGAAAAGATTGGAGATACAGAGAGAATTGAAGGAAGACACATGCCCTGTGAACCATTTAAAGTATATGAAAAATTCATATAATATAAGATTCACTATATACATAGGGGGTTTCCCTGGTGACTCAGATGGTAAAGAATCTGCCTACAATGCAGGAGACCAGGTTAGATCCCTGGATAGGGAAGATCCCCTGGAGAAGGGAATGAGAAGCCACCCCAGTATTCTTGCCTGGAGAATTCCATGAACAGAGGTGATTTGTGGGCTACAGTCCACAGGGTCACAAAGAGTCAGACACGACTGAATGACTAACACTTCCATTTTTCTTTCTCTCTCTATATATACATACATATACATATATATTGGAGAAGGAAATGGCAACCCACTCCAGTATTCTTGCCTGGAGAATCCCGTGAACAGAGGAGCCTGGTGGGCTGCTGTCCATGGGGTCACACAGAGTCAGACACGACTGAAGCAACTTAGCATGCACAGCATACATATGTATATGTATATGCACATAATGCTTACGAATAAAAATAATATAAGCAAATGTAGGATCTCAATGATGGGAAAAGAGCTTGTAAGGAAATGTGCTGTTTATTCCCTTGAACTTCACTGATTGTTTTTTAAGCCTTGAGGCATGAATGTGATCTGTATATAAATGAACTTTATGAAACAGCTAAGTCTACCAGCATTTGAACCACTGTTTTGGAAAAAGCCGTGGACAGTTGACCACATTTTTCCACTCGTAGTCAGATCTTTTCAGTATTTTAGGGGAGAAATTCTTTCATTCATTCAGCAAGTACTTGCTGAAAGGCTAATTACTGTTTTAGGTGCTTGAAATTCCTCAGTGAATAAAACAGACCAAATCCTTGCCCCTTCTGGGAGCTGCAATCACATGCTACAAGTGATCACCATTCCTTGAGGCCAGAAGCCTGACTCAACACTCTAGCCTTGGAGGATGTCATGATAAACTTGGAATCTACACACTGGGAAATGTGGGTGCATAATTTATTGACAAACTCATGATGATAAGAGCAGATTAGCTAAAAGATACTCAGAAGTATATTTTGACTGACCACATTCCATGTATAATATGATGTCAGTAACAGAAGTCAAGTCATTTTTCAAAGTTCAACTTAATAGATTTCAAACAATTACATTTTATTTCTGCATTGACCTTTACAACTTTAAATGCTTTCATATCTTACTTTCATTTGCTTCTAACAATTCAATCCTAGAAAGCAAGTGGGGACAAGTATTTCTTGCCCCAATTTATAGATGGAAATGGGAGCACCACTTCATTTTCTTGGGCTCCAAAATCACTGCAGATGGTGACAGCAGCCATGAAATTAAAAGACATTTGCGCCTTGAAAGAAAAGTTATGATCAACCTAGACAGCATATTAAAAAGAAGAAATATTAATTTACCGACAAAGGTCCATCTAGTCAAGGCTACAGTTTTTCCAGTCGTAGCGTGTGGATGTGAGAGCTGGACCATAAAGAAAGCTGAGCACCGAAGAACTGATGCTTTTGAACTGTGGTGTTGGAAAAGACTTGAGAGTCCCTTGGACTGCAAGGAGATCCATCCAGTCCATCCTAAAGGAGATCAGTCCTGAATATTCGTTGAAGCTGAAGCTCCAATACTTTGGCCACCTGATGCGAACATCTGATTCATTTGAAAAGACCCTGATGCTGGAAAAGAGTGAGGGCAGGAGGAGAAGTGGACGACAGAGGATGAGATGGTTGGATGCATCACCAACTCAATAGACATGAGTCTGGGTAAACTCCGGGAGGTGGCAATGCACAGGGAGGCCTGGCGTGCTGCAGTCCATGGGGTCGCAAAGAGTCGGACACAACTGAGCAACTGAACTGACTGAAGTGACTGTGAGCATCATAAAAGTTATAAATGTTCAAGGTTTATTGATCTTTATTGGTAAGTAGCATATCTTAAATGAGGGCCCAGGTTTTTAAAATCTTAGTTCAATTTTCAGAGCATATTACATCTTAGGAAATAATAAAAAGTCCTACAGCCATTGAATACAGAGACAAGACATAAGGCCATAAAGTGCACTGACAGTGAAAAGATAGTAGATCTTTTTCTATAAGAATTGGATACCTAATTCTTGTACACACACAGAAGGGCAATTTTAAAAAAATCTACCAATGTGATGCTATCCAGAATGCCAAAGAGGCAAATATTTTGCATTAACATAACAATAAAAGAGACTAGTCTCCCACATTTTCATGGTTTCAATCACTCTGCTGAGGTTGGAAGAATGTATAATGTTACCTTACACCTCTTTTAGTGTTTGTTTTTATATGAAACATAACTCCAAGAATCTTAATGAATAGTGTAATCTTCACATTGAATAATATTTTAGGAGCTATACCAAGCATACTAAATTACTTATCAAGTATGCTAAATAACTTATGCACTTCTAGCAGATAGCATCCAAATTAAATTGATAAATAAAACCCTCTGGTCCTACTGAAGTATTTAGAGATGCTCGGCTAGTCAATAAGTATAAAGGCCTTTGAAAACACTCGGAAACGTACAATGGAATGGGGACTGTGATTCAGAGTCTGTGTGACTATCATCACAAGTCTGTTCACGATCAGACTCATCGTTTACCTAACACTCTCCTAAAAGAGTGACAGTGAAAGCATCATCTTGTAAAAGGCAATAAAATTATGACATATTAGATGTATTCAATGTGAAATCAGAGAAAGTCAGTGTCAATAAATCTGAAAATGCATACACATATTCAAATCATAAACACCCTACTGACTGATGATCAAGGTAGGATCTAGATTGTGCAAAACTTTTATCAAAAGACCTTCTCCGTATGCACTTGTCGTATTCTGTCTTACGATTTCCTATGTGTTATTCCTCTATGTCAAAAACATCACTGAGGGACATGCCTGGGTATTGCCAAGTTAACCTCTGGTTAATCCACATGGTGGGAACCTTACTCCCTGTATGTTACTGCAAAGAGACACCTGACCAAAGCAAGACGTGGAGCCTTAAATCCAACCTGGGTCCAGGTACCAAGTCTTGGCTCCCACCTGACTGGACCTGGAGCTTGTCGACCTAGAAGGAAGAACTCTTTTGTTTTTGTGTTTGTTCAACTTATCAGTGAAAGGAATGTATACAGAAGTATACATTTAGTTGCTATTGTGACTGAAAGTGAAATTCTTAGTCATTTCGACTCTTTGTGACTCCATGGATTATATCCTGCCGGGCTCCTCTGTCCGTGGAATTCTCCAGGCAAGAAGACTGGAGTGGGTTGCTATTTCCTTCTCCAGGGGATCTTCCCAGCCCAAGGATCGAACCTGGGTCTTCTGCATTTCAGGGAGATTTTTCACTGTCTGATGGCTGAGATAAGACTGTTCCTATTGGGAGTTCCCTTATTATGACTAGGATGTTAGTAAAACTGAGAGCCAATAAAATAATAGAGATAGTTTTTTTTTTTTTTAAATCACAGTAAAAATTTTCAGAAGCAAAACTATCCCACAACACACACACACACACACAAACACACACACACACAATTTCCTCTGAATTATGTCAAGAATGAACACACTCTCAGGCTGTTCTTGTAATCAGCCAGGGGCAACAGTGCTAAAAATGGAATTGAAACAATCTAGATTGTGCTAGAAGCATGATCCTACATCACTTTAGCTCTGTGAGGGCTAACTCATACCTAGTGTAAATGGGCACACTGACCTAATTATAGAGAACAGACGGATCTTGTTTACCAAATTCATCATGGAGAAGCATCTACTAACATAAACAAGTGCTAAAAGGCAGAAGGATATGCTTACACTACTGTTATTTCTTTCATAGGGAGAAGTGCAGTCATCTAACGGACTGGTGACAAGGAAATGGAAGAGCACAGAGAATACATCCTAGGAAGAATGGCAGGAACAGACGGAAAGGACATGTTCCAGGAGTCTACAGAATATATTCAGTCAGTTTCTGGTTCTGCCAACAGAGGTCTGACTGTGAAGTCTCCTTCACTAAGCTTGAGTGCTTTAAACTGCACAGGAAGGGGCTTGTTTAGATAACTTGTAAGGACCTTCCCAATCCTGAAGATCTGTGATTTGATGAATTTCGCAGTTCTCACAGGAAAGGAGGCATCGCTGGCTGCCTCAGAAGGTCAGGAGTGCAGAGGTAAGCAGCCATCCTCATGGAATTTGTCTTCTGTGGGAGAAGACTGGAAAGAAGGGAAGATGATTTACTGTATATCAAAGCCCTTGGGGACATAGAAGTATTGAAAGAACACAAGTTTGAAAGTCAGAACTGAGTTTGAATTTGGTTCTTACACTCAACACTGGTGTATGCTAAGTTATCTAACATTTCCAAGTCCCAATTTTCTCCTAGGTAATTGGAGTATAAAACCCCACCTTGCAGCATCATTAGGCTTGGATGGACAGGGTCGGCTCTAAAAGGAAAAAAAAAAAGCTTCTTGATTCCGTGTATATGTGTTAATGTATGATATCTGTTTTTCTCTTTCTGACTTACTTCATTCTGTATGACAAGCAAATATGGGAGGAGCTATTTGCAGGACAGGAATAGAGATGCAGACATAGAGAATGGACGTATGGAAATGGGGGACGGAGGCATGAATCGGAAGAGTAGGTTGACACTATGCACTACCATGTGTGAAATAGGCAGCTCGGGGCACATGCGGTGTAGCACAGGGAGCTCAGCTCAGTGCTCCGCGCTGACCTAGATCAGCGGGATGCGCGGGTGGGAGGGAGGCCCCAGAGGGAGGGGATATATGGATACCTACGGCTCATTCACTCCACTGTACAGCAGAAAGTAACACGTATTGTAAGGCAACTATACCCACTCCACAAAAAAGCAAGCTTGTTGAAGTCAGGGACCGATATTGGATCTCTGAAGCCCTAATACACTGAAAATGTAATGACCTGTTGTAGTTCTTTTGTGCTATATTCATTGTGTGGTCAATTATACAATTAACAGCAAAAGACTCAAAAGTAAATGGTCAAAAGTAAATTTTCAAGGACAATTGATGCAGTCACAATTTCTTTTGGATGGCGTACAACATCACTAGCATAAGCTTCTACATAGTAATTAGAGCAATGGCCAAACTTTGAGGATGACTGTCATCCCCTTGAAAATAAAGTGATATTTAAATCATGTTCAGATTTCTGCTTCAGAGCTTAGGGAAAAGTCTCATACTTTAAAAATGTATCCTTTTAGTGCACAAGGACACCAATAGTGATTAAAATGCTAACTATTTTCTATTTTGAACATTTGACTATCTGAATTTATCTTCAGAAAGTTCTAAATACAGAGGTTTATGCTTCTATAATATACACAATTGAGCACCATCTCATTGACAAGTAACAACCCTTCCCCCTCCAAAAAAAAATAATTAAGCAGAGAATAGACATGGCATTCATAAATGTACTAATTATTTTTTTATCGCTTATATTGCCATTAAGTAAAATACTAAGTGGAGAATGCACTTATACAGTTTGATCAACTTATATGAGAATGATGAAATGTAGTAAGCTTAGTTCTTTACAGATATTTTGACCAACTAAGTGCAAATATAAAATGAGTTTAAATATTAATTTAAAAGCTATATAATACAATGAATTCATTAGAAATTACTTGTGAGGTCTATATATTTTGAAAATAGTAGGATATTAATTTGGGAAAGTATTAAGTTTGTAGGTTTGAATGTTCATGTAGATTTGACTTTTGTATTTATTCTTCTTATTTCAAAACAAAAATAATTTGAACACAATAATGTAAATTTTATTTTTTGGGAATTGACACCTTATCAATTTTAATTCCTCAAAATCATTCACCCAAGTCATTCAAAATGTGGGAGATTTTCACAGTCATTGCTTGTACAAAAAGTAATAGTTTTTGTATTTTCCACAATTTTCAAAGATCTTTTATTTATATTATTGATATTAAAGTTCAGTTATTTTCTTTATAGAGTTTTACATATAATATGTCAAGTTTCATTCTGTTTCTTAAATTTGGTGAATAATGTTACTTCATTTCCCTGAAGAGGAATGATCTTGTTTTATATGATTTTGAAATTGGTATGGCCCCTAGAATTTAAAAATTATTAATTCCTTGAGTAGTTGGTCTAAGAAATTTCTTATGAAATCCTTGCAAATTTGCATGTGAGCTAATTGTTCATAATCTAGCTCAATTGTGTCATTCTTTAGAGTGAATGAGGCAAAATACAGAATCGAAGGAAAAAGAGATAAATGTAAATCATATTTGAAGACGTGACAATTTTCATCAGTAATTTAAATTACTGTACCTTAAAGTACACAAAAAATTAGCAAGAATGAACACTATCCACTAACTTGAAACTGATATTTATAAAATACTGCACCCAAAAACTATAGAATAAGCATCATTTTCCTGGGTACATGGAACACTCTCCAAGATAGATTATGTATTTATCCACAAAGCAATTCTAAAAAATTCTTTAAAAATCAGTCATACAAAATGTGTTTTGTAAAACTAGAAGGTTTATAATAGCAATTAAAAGCAGTAAGACATCTTAAAAAAAATCCCCAAATATTTGAAAGTTATACAACATGCCTCCAAATAATACATATATCAAATGAATCATAATAGATATTACAAAATAATTTAAATTAAATTTTAGTGAGAACATAT
This sequence comes from Bison bison bison, assembly GCF_000754665.1. Classification (NCBI taxonomy): domain Eukaryota; kingdom Metazoa; phylum Chordata; class Mammalia; order Artiodactyla; family Bovidae; genus Bison; species Bison bison. The sequence continues at coordinate 551,985 of NW_011494804.1, forward strand.
AATGTTGAGATCCAATTAAATTCTTAGAGAAAATTTAAAGACTATATTTTAAAATATATAAAATTAATGACCCAAGTTTCCTTTTTAAGAAATTATAAAATAAGAACAAATTGAAGTAAATTAAGCAGAAATTAGAAATAAAATCATGAGTGAAAATCAAGGACATAGGAAATAGGTCAAATATAAAAAAATCATATTGTCAAAAATTCACATTTTTAATAAAGTGGATTATTCTCATAAACTTATAGTAAGATGTATAAAGAAAAAAAAAACAGAATGGGAAAACAGAAACTATTAGTCAGGGATGAAATAGAGGACAATAGTATAAATTCTGCAGATAGACAACAATTAGAGAATATTATGGGAAATTTTCGGAGAAGACAATGGCACCCCACTCCAGTACTCTTGCCTGGAAAAATCCCACGGATGGAGGAGCCTGGTGGGCTACAGTCCATGGGGTCGATAAGAGTCGGACATGACTGAGCGACTTCACTTTCACTTTTCCCTTTCATGCATTGGAGAAGGAAATGGCAACCCACTCCAGTGTTCTTGCCTGGAGAATCCCAGGGACGGGGGAGACTGGTGGGCTGCAGTCTATGGGGTCACACAGGGTCGGACACGACTGAAGTGACTTAACGTAATGTAAGGGAAATTTTATGCCAGTAAGTTAGACAACTAAGTACAATGGGAAAAGTTCTTGAAAAACAACAACAACAACAACAACAAATAAGTAGAAGTAAACACTCAAATATATCTATTTAACAAAACTGAATTCATATTCAAATACTTTTGCATAAACACTAATCAAGGTCCAGATGTGTAACTGAATTTCATCAATTATATTTAAAAGAAATAATACAAATTATAAATAAAACTTTTACAAAGATAGAAAGGACTAATTTCTAACTCAATTGGTTTGTACAGAATAAATTTGATATTGAAGATATTACACACAAAAAATCAGATAAATTAAACTTTATGAGCATAGGTTCAAAATTCTTAACAAAAAGTCAGCATATTGATTCCAACAATATGTAAAAAGGTAGTATATCATGACCAAGTAGAGTTAATCTGGAAATATAATATTGGCTTAATATCTTCAATCATTATAATTTGTCACATTAAAAGGATAATGATAATTAAAATGCATACAGACAAAAGAATTGAAAAAAATCAATGCCTATTCATATTTATATATAGATAGATGAATAGATGGATGGATAGATAGATATTTAATTCTCAGTAGCTGGAGTTAGAAGAGACTTTCTCAATCTAAAAAAAGGGCTCTACACAAATCTACAGCTAGCATCACAATTAATGGCAAACATCAAATATATCCCTCTTAAACAAAGGGAATAAAAAACAAGACTATCTGGTAGATGCTTATCACTTCTATTCAACATAGTACTGAAAATTCTAACAAATACAATAAGGCAAGAAAACAAATATTTTAGTGTAAAGATTAAACTAAGAAAAAGCTAAAGTTATATATTTTAAAATCATTTGGAACATGCAAAATAGCTATTAGAAATAAATGATATTGGAAAATTGCAGAATATGATTAATATAAGATGGATTTTATCTTATATACAGTCCATAAACAAAGAAAATTAGCATAATAACACATGATAGCAACAAAATACTTAAAAATCTCAAAATAAATATAATGAAAATACATAATATCTCTATGCTGAAGCATATAAAACATTTCTAAATGAAAGAAGATAGGAGTAAATGGCTTCCCAGGCGGTGCTAGTGTTAAAGAATCTGCCTGCCAATGCAGGAGACATAAGAAAGCTGGTTCAATTCCTGGGTCAGGAAGATCCCCTGAAGAAAGTCTTGGCAACCCACTCCAGTGTTCTTGCCTGGAAAATCCCATGAACAGAGGGGCCTGGCGGGCTACAATCCATGGGGTCACAAAGAGTCAGACATGACTGAAGTGACTTACGATGGTGATGAGCAAATGGTGAGATAAACGATCTTCATGGATTACAATACTTTACATTTTTGAATATACATTCTCTATTAAGCTGATATACGGATTCAATACAATCACAATCAAAATCCCAGTAGACTTTTAAAAGGAAAATTTGTAAGCTCATTCTAATATTGATATATAAATACAAAGAATCTAAAAGAATCTGTTTTGCCATTTAAAAACATAAGCAAAGCTGGATGTTTTCTGCTTCCTGATTTCAAGACATACTATAAAATTATATCAAATAGTATAATATTAGTCTAAGGATAAATACACAGATCAATGGAACAGAATAGAAGTCTCAATCCAGACATATATTACACTTGACTTTTTACATAAAAGTACTAAATCAATTTAAAGAGAAAAGGAAGGACTTCATGTGTGTGTGTGTTTAACGTTTAACAAATATTAAAACAGCAGGATATTCAAGTTTAAAAAAATAGAAAATAAAGAAAAATAACCTTAACTTCTTCTTTGATCCAGTAAAATAAAATTGATTTGAAGTGGTATAGACTGGAACATGAAAACCAGAAAAACACAGGCTAGAAGAAATCTAATCATCTTCATGATTGATGAAGATGATTAGATAAAATATTGATAACTTGATAAAATATTTCTTAGAAAATACACATAGACACACATATACGAATACACACACAGTCAATTGACCTTATCAAAACTAATAATTTCTGCTTGTAAAATACACCATTAAGTAAAGAATCTGAAAAGTCACAAATTCAAAGAATGATGAATCCAGTATTTATATAGAACTTCAACAATGAAAAATAAAGTCAGTTAAAAAATGGACAAATTAATTGAAAATAACTGAAAAAGAAGATATATAAATGTTCAATACATGTATGAAAGTACAATAGCATTAGTCACTAAAGAAATACAGATTAAACAAATACAAATAAAGCATCATTTTTCCCCTGCTAGAGTGTTTAATATCAAGAAAGATCACAACACTGACAAGATTGATGCAACTGAATCTTATTCATTGCTAAGAGTTTGATTGCATAAATGGTGCAATAGATTTAGAAAACTGGTGTTTTCTTTAAAACTACGCATATTTTTCACACAATGATGAAACAATTCCACTTTGACGTGCTTAACATATACCCACAAAAAAAGATTTATAGGTAACATTAATCACAATCTTTTGCATAATTGTCTTAATAATCAATAGAAGTACGGGTAAATACACTGAAATATTCATATAGTGGGATACTTATTGAAAATAAATTAGAATAAAATAATGATATTTTGAATAACATGGGTAAATCTCTAAAAATTATATCACACAAAAGAAACCAAGTGCAAAAGAATATAATCTCTATGATTCTATTTATATACAGAACAAGAACAAGGAAAAGAAACATGTTACAATGAGATGAGAGGTGGAAGGGGACATTTATTGGTGAGATATGAGGGGATTTTGTTTGCTGGTAGAAAAGTTCTGTATTTTAATTGGAGCAGTTGCTAAATGTGTGCTCAGTTGCTCAGTGGTGTCCAACTCTGTGACCCATGGACTGTAGCCCAGTAGGCTCCTCTGTCCATGAGACTTCCCAGGCAGGAATACTGGAGTGGGTTGCCATTTCCCCCTCAGGGGGATCTTCCCCACCCAGGTATCAAACCTGCATCTCTTGTGTCTCCTGCCTAGGCAAGTGGATCCTTTACTACTGGGCCACCTGGGAATCTGCTATGTGAATAGACAGTTGTAAACCACATCAAACTGAGCATTAAAGAAATTACCTATGTAAATTATACATGAATAGTTTAAAAGCTATATAACCAACAAAATACCTCGGTTAATTCTTTACTGCCGATAGGATACATTTCAAATACATTTAAACACGTACAAGATTCTATATAATTCAAATTTTGCATTCAATTTTCTTTTTCCCCTGTTTTCTTTGTTTTCTTACTCCTCCTAACCTCCCCTATACTGAACTGCTACACTTAAAAGTCCTCTTCAATCTTCACACCATTGCACATACTGTTTCTTTTACCTGGATTTCCCAAAATCTCTAACTTCTGAATAAGATTTACTTATCTTTCAGAACTCAGAATGTATTTCGTTTTGTTTGAGAAGTACCTTCAAACTTGCAGGTCAGTGTACGTATCCTTACTGTGAGCTGTCAGAACAGCATTCTTTTTATAACACTTGTTATCTACTTTGTAGTTTTCTATTTGACAGCCTAAACAGGAGCTCCAGTCCAATGAGTATGGAAAAAGTCCATCTTTTATTTTAATTTATTGCCTTCAAACATTTGATCAATCTCTAAATAATAATAAAGCCTTTCTATAATGACCCTAAGGAACTTATTTGAAATTATATAAATTACTCACAACTAACTTTAATAAAATGATAATGATGGTGGTGCTAACAATAGCAAATATTAGCAAATATTGAGTGATTGCTGTATACCATATATTGATGCATTTATTTTGCCTCTAATTTCATATACATAAGAGCCTATGCAGTAGTGACTGTTGGTAGCCCCACTATACAGATTAGCAAAATAGATCAAGAGTTTAACTTTTTAACATGTTCAAATACTGGGACTGGGTAATTTAAACATAACAATTTAAACAGAATTTATGTGAGAAGGCTTTCTCGTGTAAGCTTAAATTTGAAAATAAATTCAAATTGAAACATCTTAAAATCTAATATATGAGACTCCCCTGGTGGCACAGTGGGTAAGAATCTGCCTGCCAATGCAGGGGACATGTGTTCAATCAATCCCTGGTCCGGGACAACTCCATGTGCCTCGGAGCAGCTAAGTCCGTGTGACACAGCTACTGAAGCCAATGCACCCCCAAAGCCTGTGCCCACAGTAGAAGCTGCTGCAATAAGAAGCGTGCTCAGCGCAATGAAGAGTAGACCCCGCTCACTGCACCCAGAGAAAGCCGACCAAAGCAATGAAGACCCGGTGCAGCCAAAATCAAATAAATAAGCAAATATTTGAAAAATCTAACTGATGGAAGCATCCTCAAGTTTCAAAAGAGAATTAATATCTCAAAGCAAGGGTTTTCTATTCAATTCTCTCTATATATTATAAATATAGGTACATGAATAGTCAGTCAGCTAAATTTCTATTTTGAGCAGATTGTTCAAATACTGGGATTGGGTGATTCAGACAAAGTAATGTAAACAAATTTTGTATGAGAAGTTGTTTTTTCATGAAAACTTGAAACTAAATCTAGGCTAAACAACACAAAATTTAAATTAATTAATCTGGTTCTATTTCCAAAAGAGATTTATTAATTCAGAGTAAAGATTCTCTATTTCATCTATATATTACAATATATGTAAACAAATAATCAGTCTGCTTAATTTCAACTTTGAGTAGGTTGCTGAATTTAATGGGTCATTAGTTAAGTGAATTCAAAACTTTATTAGTGCTTGTGCTATTGTGTAAGACACCAATGAAGTAATGACTCATTACTATAAGGTAAAGCTATGCCAGGTTTGTTAGAAAACATGTTTGTCAGCAGAAAAGACAGAATGAGATTATGATGAGAAATCTCCCAAAATTTCCTGCCAGCACTTACCAATGTGAAAATCAAAACAGTAGTTTTCACTGCTAACATATCCCAACAATTTATTTAATCTCTGTCCAAGTGTGATCTCCCTCAAGGTTTAGAAACAGAACTCACAGTATCTCTTTGGTTTTAAATCTACACACAGGTAGGTGTGCACACGTATACACACACACACATTTATTTGTCTTTTTTTTTTTTTCTAAATCTCCAGTCACAATGTTTGTTTTTTTAAATATTCCTTGCAAATCAGTGGTCAAACATTATTCTTAATTCAAATAATTCTTTCAAAATGGAATCTCAGCTGACTTCACTCAAGATTCAAATCATATTTACTAATTTGAGTACCTCTAGTGACTTCAGGTTTTCCAAAGTTGCTGGCATATTGAGTGCAGCATTTTAACAGCATCATCTTTTAGGATTTGAAATAGCTCAGCTGGAATTCCATCACCTCCACTAACTTTGTTCATAGTAATACTTCCTAATGCCACATGACCTTGCACGGATGCCTGGCTGTTGGTGGGTAACCACACCATTGTGGTTCTCCAGGTCATTAAGACCTTTTTTGTACAGTTTTTCTGTGTATTCTTGCTACCTCTTCTCAACATCTTCTGCTTCTGTTAAGTTTTTTTCCATTTCTGTCCTTTATTGTGCCCATCTTTCCATGAAATGTTCCCTTGGTATCTCTAATTTTCTTAAAGAGATCTCTAGTCATTCCCATTCTGTTGTTTTCCTCTATTTCTTTGTTTTCCTCTATCTCCTTGCTATTCTTTGGAACTCTGCATTCAGTGAGGTATATCTTTCACTTTCTCCTTTGCCTTTCACTTCTCTTCTTTTCTTAGCTATTTGTAAGACTTCTTGATACAGTCATTTAGCCTTCTTGCAGTTCTTTTTCTTTGGGATGGTTTTAGTCACTGTATCCTGTACAATGTCACACACCTCCATCCATAGTTCTTCAGGCACTCTGTCTGTCAGATCTAATCCCTTTAATCTATTTGTCACTTCCACTGTATAATCGTAAGGGATTTCATTTAGGTCATACCTGAATGGCTTGGTGGTTTTACTGACTTTCTTAAATTTAAGTTTGAATTTTGCAATAAGGAGCTCATGATCTGAGCCACAGTCAGCTCCAGGTCTTGTTTTTTGTTTTTTTTTGTTTTTTGACATTATAGAGCTTCTCCATCTTTAGTTGCAAAGAATATAATCAATCTGATTTAGGTATTGACCATCTGGTGATGGTAACGTATGTACAAAGTCATCTCTTTTGTTGTTGGAGGAGGGTGCTTGCTATGACCAGTGTTCTCTTGGCAAAAGTCTATTAGCCTTTGCCCTGCTTCATTTTGTAACAATGAAGTTGTTACAGAGTAACAACTTTGTCACTCCAGGCATCTCCTGACTTCCTATTTTTTGCATTCCAATCTGCTATGATGAAAAGGACATCTCTTTTGTGTATTAGTGCTAGAAAGTCTTGTAGGTTTTCAAAGAACCATTTGACTTCAGCTCTTTGGCATTAGTAGTTGGGGCATAGACTTAGATTACTATAACGTTGAATGGTTTGCCTTGGAAAAGAACCGAGATCGTTTTGTTGTGTTAGAGATTGCACCAAAGTACAGCTTTTTGGACTCCTTTGTTGACTGTGAGGACTATTCCATTTCTTCTAAGCGGTTCTTGCTCAGTATAGTAAATGTAATGGCCCTCTGACTTAAGTTCTCCCATTCTTATCCATTTTACTTTACTGGTTCCTAAAATTTTGATGTTCATTCTTGCCATCTCCTGCTTGACAACAACCAATTTATCTTGATTCATGGACCTAACATTCCAGGTTCCTATGCAATATTGTTCTTTACACCATCGGACTTTACTTTCAACAGCAGACACATCCCCAGTTGGAATCAAGATTGCAGGGGAAAATATCAGCGACCTCAGATATGTAAGTAACACCACTGTAATGGCAGAAAGCAAAGAGGAAGTAAAGAGCCTCTTGATGAAGGTGAAAGAGGAAAGTGAAAAAGCTGGCATAAAACTCAGCATTCAAAAATCTAAGATCATGGCATCTAATTCCACCATTTCATGAACAAATTGATGGGGAAAAAATGGCAACAGTGACAGATTTTATTTTCCTGGGCTCCAAAATGACTGAAGATGGTGACTGCAGCCATGAAATTAAAAGATATTTGCTCCTTGGAAGAAAAGCTATGACAAACCTAGAGTGTATTAAAAAGCAGACACATCACTTTGCTGATAAAGGTCTGTATAATCAAAGACATGTGTTTTTCCAGTAGTCATGTGTGGATGTGAGAGTTGGACTATAAAGAAAGCTGAAACTGAAAATGTTAATTGCTCAGTCAAGTTCAACTCTTCATGACCCCATGGACTGTAGCCCCTCAGGCTCCTCTGTCTATGGGATTCTCCAGGTAGGAATGCTGGAGTGGGTTGCCATACCCTTCTCCAGGGGATCTTCCTGACCCAGGGATGGAACCCTGGTCTCCTGCATTGCAGGCAGATTCTTTACCATCTGAACCACCAGCGAAACCCAAAGAATTGATGCTTTCAAACTGTGGTGCTAGCTAAGACTCTTGAGAGTCTCTTGGACAGCAAGTAGATCAAACCAGTCATTCCTAGAAGAAATTAACCCTGAATATTCATTGGAAGGACTGAAGCTGAAGCAGAAGCTCCAATACTTTGACCATCTGATTCAAGTGATGTCCCAGTCTCTCAATCCTGTTTGCCTCTTTGTGACCCCACGGACTATACAGTGTATGTAATTCTCCAGACCAGAATAGTGCAGTGGGTAGCCTTTCCCTTCTCCAAGGGATCTTCCCAACCCAGGGAGAGAACCCATGTCTCCTACACTGAGCCACCAGGGAAGCCCAGGAATACTGGAGTGGGTAGCCTATCCTTTCTCCAGTGGATCTTCCTAACCCAGGAATTGAACTTGGGTTTCCTGCATTGCAGGCAGATTCTTTACCAACTGAGCTATCAGGGAAGCTGACTCATTGGAAAAGAGTCTGATGATGGGAAAGATTGAGGGCAGGAGGAGAAGGGGACAATGGAGATGAGACGGTTGGATGGTATCTCTGACTCAATGGACACGAGTTTGAACAAACTCTGGAAGATAGTGAAGGACAGGAAAACCTTGTGTGCTGCAGTTCATGGGGTCACAAAGAATTGGACACAACTTTGTGACTGAACAACAAAAGTAGGTCTGGGCAATAAACATGAACAAGGGATGTTTCATAAAGTACACATATAATTAAGCTGTTAAATAAAATAATATATTTACTCAATAAATGCTAAATAATAGTGTTTAAAATAAGAAAGAAAAGAATTCAAAGGAGACTTAAATTTGCTTAGTGGGGAGGATAAATAATCTTATATAGAGACAGCCTCATAGTTTTAGTAAAATTTTCCTTTGCAATGTCAGCGAACAAAATATTTGTGCTATGACATTTGGTCTTTCACAGTAATTGATATATTTCCTTGTAAAATTTTATTTTAAAAAGCTTATAATATTGTTTTGCTTAGGGGAACTCAAGGAACTAAGAAGAACATATTAAGTTAAAGGCAATTTCAACAAGACAAAAAAATATACAGTAAAGACCTGACATCATCTCAAAAGATCCTTAGCTTTCATCAGTGTATTACTTTGATGAAACTATTTAGAAGTCAAGTTGAACTCATAAAAGCCTCAGTTGATTCTCAATTTTAAGGGTAGGTTATCTCTAGTGTTTCCTTTCTTATTTCACAAATTTAATTTCTCTTTCCTGATATTTGAACTCAACATCAGAATATACTATCCACCTTTATAAATAATTGTAAAAACTTTAGATATAAAATTCTTCATCTTGTCCCTAAAAGGACTTTAAAGGATTGTACCTCATTTATTTTTGATTTCTAAAAAAAGTGAATTATTGCTGGCACCTCCTATACATTTTTAAAATGTATAATTTTCTTAATTAAAATAGATATTTAAAAGAAGTCAGAGAAAGTATTCTCATTATTTTAATCAAAAATGTTGTATCTTACTTAATGAATAAAAATGTATATATACACACAAAATGAAATATTAATCAGTCATAAAAATAATGAAATAGTGTCATTTGAAGCAACATGGATGAACCTAGAGATTATCAAACTAAGTAAACTGAATCAGACAGAGAAAAACAAATATCATATGATGTCACTTAATATGTGAACTCTAAAAATGGATACAAATGAACTTTCTTATAAAACAGAACTAGAGTCAGATGTAGAAAACAATTTTATGGCTATCAAAGGGTATAGCGAGGGAGAGGAGAGACAAATTAGAAGTTTGGGATTAACGTTTACATGCTATATAAAATAAAATAGATAAATAACAAAGACTTGCTGTGTATCACAGGGAAATATACTCAATATCTTGTAATAGCCTTATAACTGAAAAGAATCTGAAAAAGAGTAATATACAAGTTTGTGTGTGTGTGTGTGTGTGTATAACTAAATCACTTTGCTGTGCACTTGAAACTAACAAAATACCGTAAACTAACTATACTTCAATAAAATGTTGTACCTTAAATTTATAAGAAAATTGCAAAAAGGACAAAATATATTGCAGTAAGTATTAATAAAATCTCTTTTTAAACCAATTTTGCAGTTTCCTTAAAAAAACTTTTTATTCCATCACTATTTGTTCCTTCTTGCCTTCAGTCACTAAATTGCTTCCATTCTTCCAAGAGAGTCAGATTTTCCTTTGTTGTTTGAGTGTGAATGAAATTAAAAGGAAGATTAAGGAATGTTTTCTGCCTTACTTATGCTAACTCTCTTCCTTGAAAGATTTGAGGCAGGACACCACCCTTATGACAGAAAGTGAAGAGGAACTAAAAAGCCTCTTGATGAAGGTGAAAGTGGAGAGTGAAAAAGTTGGCTTAAAGCTCAACATTCAGAAAACGAAGATCATGGCATCTGGTCCCATCACTTCATGGGAAATAGATGGGGA
>NW_011494804.1:562827-576691 GCF_000754665.1 Bison bison bison
GGAGAAGGGGATGACAGAGGATGAGATGGCTGGATGGCATCACTGACTCGATGGACGTGAGTCTGAGTGAACTCCGGGAGTTGGTGATGGACAGGGAGGCCTGGTTTGCTGCAATTCATGGAGTCGCAAGGAGTCGGACACAACTGAGCGACTGACTTAATCTGATCTGATCTGATATATAAGTATCTGCAGAAGGAAATGACAACCCCTCCAGTATTCTTGCCTGGGAAATCCCATGGACAGAGACAACTGGTGGGCTACAGCCCCTGGAGTCACAAAAGAGTCAGACATGACTTAGCAACTAAACAGCAACTATATATAAGCATCAACTAGCTTCCCTGGTACACGTGCAATGATCCTACCTCAGTGGATGCAAAATCTCATCATGTGACACTATTTCAGTCCCACAGCCTTGATCAATCAGATTTGTAATCCTGAATTTATGGACATCTCTCAGGAAAATTTTGATGGTTAAGAGTTATGTTATCTCATCAGTTTCCTCCATACCAATTCTTATCATAAGAAGCATGTGTTTCACTAATCTCCTCTTAAGAAAATCTTTGCATCTGACTTGCCTTTGGGGGTAATACAGGCTTATTGCTTATAAAGTATGGCAAGATTCAAACAGTTCTTCATTCTTCCCAATTAAACATAAAAACAACCTTACTCTTAATACAGTGTATGTCCTAAGGGAAATGTATATTGTCTTAAGTTGAAGCATCATTTGAATGCTTGGATAGACATTAATGAAAACGACATGCAGTTCTGTATTATGAGCACTGCATTTTATGATTAATTTCCAGCTGTGTTATTTTTTCTTTTAAATCAGTTAAATATAGCTGTCTTTGTGTTTCTGACTTTTTGAATCTTCAAAGGCTATAATTTGGAGTTTCAGATAAGCTTTTAATGTGCTTAATTTAGTTAGCAATCTAAATTTCTGTTGGATCCTTCAATAACAATGCAATGATGGGGGTCATCAAACAAAGCTGCATTTAGCCTACATCTAAGAGTTTTGAAGAAATTGCTTGGAAATTAATACCTAGGTTAATAACGATGATGTTGCTACATGCACACTATCTATTAATGCAATCTGACAACTTTTTACTGTTTCTGTGATTACTTGTGACATATATCAATACATTCAAAGTACAAAAGATATTTCAAGGATAAAAGTGAAAGTCTGATAAATGCATATCTGGACTCCCTCATTTATTTTTAGTTGAAGTTAGGCAATACTACCACTGTTTCACCTTCTTTTGTTTATAAAACACATGTATTTCACTTATGTGAAATATTCGGCAGTTTTATATGCATTTATTTTCATACTATTTAAAGTTTACTACTGTAATAGTTTCTCCTGTACTATTAGTTTATATTCATAGATAAATATAGCATTACTGAAAATTCTTGTTAAGACCAGATGTATTGTTATTTCCCTAGAATCGTATAAGTGTGGTCTGTTTTACAAATCTTATTTGGGTCTAACAGATGCAAACTATTATATACAGAATGGATAAACAACAAGGTCTTCCTGTACAGTACAGAGAACTGTATTCAATACCCTGTGGTAAACCATGATAGAAAATAATGTGAAAAATAATATATATATTATATATATAATATATATAAAATATAATAAAATAAATGTATAATATATATATTATTTATATATATATAAATAATATATATCTATATCTAACTTTGCTATACAGCAGAAATTAACACAATATTGTAAATCAATTATGAAAATGAAAGTGTTAGTCACCCAGTCACGTCCAACTCTTTGTGACCTCATGGACTGTAGCCCACCAGGCTCCTCTGTCCATGGGATTCTCCAGGGAAGAATACTGGAGTGGGTTGCCATGCCCTCCTCCAAGGGATCTTTCTGACCCAGGAATAGAACCTGGGTCTTCTACATTGCAGGGAGATTCTTTAACATCTGAGCCATATATATCAATAAAATTTTTAAAATTGAAAAAAAAATATTTATAGATAATGTTTTAGCTTCATAGGACACTTTAACACAATGGGAGGAAATGCCATCTTCAGATTCAAGAAGACAGAACATCAAATTTGGGGTCTGGCTCTTCCTAGCTAAGTGTTACTTAATCTCTCTAACCCTGAGAATGTTTCATTTCTAAAGCTTTAAATCTTAGACAATGTATTCATATAATATCAAGTGACTATATTGTGTTTATAGTACCCTAATAAATATAAGAGAAATGTTATGTACTTATTTTTAATCAGAAACCTACTTTCACCACTTATTAAGTGATCAATTTTGGCCTCAGGCTCTCAGAACCTTGATTTCCTCATACGTAAAATAAGAATGTAAATGTTTACCTTGAAGTGATTTAGAGACCATGAAAATAAAACAAACAGCTAGAACAGCAGAGCACATTAAATGTTCAGTAAGAGAAGATTGCTTTCATAAACAGTGCTTGTATTCTTTCCACAACAAAAATAATCTGTAGACTCCAGGAACTCCTCTAATTCACTCTATGTATGAAATAGTCATAACTCCTTGCATTGCAGATAATTTCACTGTCATAATTTTATCCCTCAGTCGGCCAATAAACTTGATGGAGGCCTTAGTCTAGGATTTCTCCCAATGTTTAGCACTAAATCTGTTTATAGTAGGATTTCAATAAACTAATCGAGTTGACTTCGATAAAAGCAATTTAAACTTTAAAATGTTTTCCTTTGATTTTTGGAATATACAGAGTCCCCAGGATCATTCTGAGACACAGTGATATGCTACAAGGTTTCCTAGGACTCAGAAAAGTGATTTTCTCAGTGAAGGGATGCAGATTAAAACCAGCAAAAGGCAAATTCAGATGAGACAGAGATTACAAGAAGCCCTCTGCAAGCTCTTGGTGGTGTTTCCTCCCAGTAGAGTCAAAGGAGGACACACCCAGTTATCCCAGCAACATTATATGACAGTGTGTGTGAGGTGATGGCAGCCACAGAGGCTCAGCCCGGAGCTTGGTGTCCATTTATTTATTAAGTCTCAGTCACCAAGGCATGTAGTACCTGCGTGGTTGACCTTAACAACTCACATCCTAGTCTTCCCACACCACACTCCTTGAGATAAAGCAACTGTTCATTATCAATGACATTGCTAGGAAAAACTGTATTTGATCAGGTTGTTATAGAGTGTGACTCAGCATCTTGTATACAAACACAGGTATTTAGCATAAATACAGTGTCATCTAAGGCATCAGTCACAAAAATCATTCTTCTCAGGAAGAATATACCAAAGACTAGGATGCTACCTCCCGGGAGTCCACCACAGGCCAGTCCTGAAGACAGATCTTTCCTTGAAATGTGCATATTTTGAGTAACTTAGGACAGCTGCACTAAACTTTCCTTGCCCAGTAATACATTCACAAAATGGAAAAAAAAATTAAAACTATAAGAACATTCATGGAAAATTAGTCCTACTAGTGCTTTCTTATCTGTCCAACTAGTTTCCCAAAACATAGAAGAAAATGGCATTTGTTTCTAACGAAATTTTTTCAGCTATGTGTATATATCTTCCTCTCTAGGTACTATTCTATACAATGTTTGATATCTTAATAATTGATATATTTTCATTACTAGTATATATTAGACATGTTTCCATATGAGCACATAAATAAGCAACCTTGCTGTTTTCTATGACTGCGTAATGGTTAATTTTGTGATTTTACCCTAGTTAGCTTAACCCATCTTCTCTATGGGTTAAACTTTATTTAGTTTCCAGTGTTTTGCCTTAGAAAGAATGATTCAGTGACTGAACTTATACATAAAGTATTTTGAAAATATGTATCCATCGGATAAATTCTTAGAAGCAGAATTTCTTGGTCAATTTTTTGAAGAATTCAACTAATAAGCTTTATTAATAAACACACACAGACGTCTGGACCCCCAAATTAGTCTAAACTTCTGCCATGCAAGACCTATTGTATCACTGGCTGCTCACAAAGTTAAAACTACCATAAACAACAGCTGCCATGCCAACATTAGATGGGTACAGAGCAGAGCAGGTGAACACCAGAGCCTTAGAGAGGATGCTCTGAGTCTGCCATCAGTGCTCCCAGATGAGCTAAAAGCACTGGGAGACCTTTTCTGGGTAAATTTTGACATATATTTCCAAATGGAATTCCAGTAGAGTTTTGCTAATTTGCACTCAAACCAGGTTGTGATTATGATGACATTAACATAAAGGTTACAAGATAGATAATTACAAGTTTCTAAATATCAGCAACATGTAAAGGATAAATATAAAATATCATATTTCAACCAGAAGCAAGTAAACAGTAGAAGGGACAATTTAACACGGCATTAAGTATAGTATTAATATGAATAGACAGTCAAGTGACAGTGTCTGGGTGTGTTTTATTTTGTGTTGATTTGTTGAGCTCTATAAATTTGTATGTATCAAAAAACAAGAACACTACTATAAGATATATTTTTTTGTGACAGTGTTACTGTTTTGATCCCTCACTAACCCCAGATACGAGTAAGTAAATAAAGTAACAGATGTAACCAGGTCGGATGACTAGACAAAACAGAATAAATTACTGTGAACTGTAGATTTGCCCATTACCTGGTTGTTGAGATTACAGTTTCATGAACTTGTATCAGTTCTTGCCAGGAGAATTTTTCTTTAGAAAAATAACTTTTTTCTCTAAATGAAGCTGAAAATGAAAAAAAGAACTGTTTTAAATAGAGTAGAATCACATTTCAACTAATTTTAGCTAGGGTGTGAACAAAGCATTTCAGGCAGATAAGCTCATACTGTCTTCATTTTGATGACATACTTGGCCGTTTCGTGTGGTCCTAGGGCTTTTGTCACAACAATGGATTCTTTTTCCCCCTGTCACCGTCATTTCTGACACAAGAACAAGATATCAGAATTTTAATATCATGTATATATTTTCTGTGATTTTGGCTAAGCTAAATTGCCAGCAGGCTACATTATTGTAATTCTCTCTTTGCAGGTCTAACAGCTGCAAGCTTTCTTATTCATGACAAGTTTCATGAACACATTTCTTCTTGTTGGAGCTTCTTCTAGACCGATGGCTACCAGTGGCACACCTTATAAGTTGCAATGGAAATCATTTAAAGGTTTTTATACCTTGAGATTTTTCCACTCATGATTTGTAGTGTCAAGTCTTTTGTACTTTGCTTAAACTAAGCTTTTTGAATTCTAAATAGCTTATCAATAGCAGGCATTTTCTTTTTAGTATTTAATTATACGAGATAGAAGAAGTAACAAAATTTAATATCTCCAGAGCTAGATATTTAATCAAATTAATTATTGTGATTCTTTGCTTTTTATCTAAAGCATCTGGGAGTATGTTATTGTCTTCACTTGCAGAAAGCCACTTATTTTTGATTAGTAGTAGAGGTAAGCGACTTCGAATATTTATTTCCCACCTACATACCAAATTATTTTCTTTTTTATTTTTTAATTAACATTTCTCTTAATATCTCTTGGAAAAGAAAATTGAGAGTGATGTCTTTTCCTTGATTCAGAGATGAGAAGAACATATTTTAAAACCATTCATTTAAACCCTAGTTGATAAGAGAAGTAAACAAAGATCTGTATCTTCTCTGAGCATAAGCAAATGGTTATGCTTATGCTTAAGCCACAGAAGCTTATTTCTTACAGTTCTAGAGGCTGAGAAGTTCAAGATCAAGACACTGGTAGATTTGGTGACTAGTGAAGGCTTGCTTCCTGGTTCACAGATGGCCATGGTCTTGCTTTGTTCTCACACAGCAGAAGACACGAAAGAGCTCTCTCTGGGGCTTCTTTTACAAGAGAACTAACCCCATTCATTAGGGACTCACCATCCTGACCTAATCATCTCCTAAAAGACTCACTTTCCAATATATGAATATACATTGGACATATATATCAGGATTGGATCCACCATCCTGACCTAAGTATCTCCTAAAAGACTCACTTTCCAATATATGGAGGTTCGGATTTCAACCAGTGAATATGATGGGAATGTAAACATCTAGCCTACAGCAAACGTCAGTCTTTCTCTTCAAGGATATCTTGTAGATACATCAAAAAGTACTGAGAACATAGGAGGCATTTAAAAAATAGTTATTTTCTTGCCCTGTTAAATTTTAAGTGAAATTAAGTTAAAACAGAATGAGTCACTGCATCAAGATCATATTTATACTGATGTTCTAGTTAATGTTTGGTTTCCAACAACTGAGCAAAAACGACAGCCTTGCTTTCTACACTGAGGTTATTTGACGTCTTTCCTGCCAAGGCGATTAGTACTGGTGATACAGGAAGCTTGGCATTTAAGGAAAGCTGGAAACCCAGAAATTCTCTATTTGCAAAAAAAAAGGCCCATAGAGTGGCAGGGCTCTTGTTATAAAGAAAACCCTCCTCTGCTAGTGGCCTACAGAAGTTTGGGGATTTTTTTTTTTTTAGAAATGAATCTAACTCTGTTGTACTGGTTTTCCCTTCTAAAGCCTTTCACGCTTACAAATAGCTTCTCTAAAGATTCAGAATGGTAAGGTAACAAGGATATAAAAAGCTTTGATGAAATCACTATTCAAATAACATTTTTTAAAGGCTAAAGAAATGAGAGTGTTCCAAAGAAATAAAAACCTGCTTTCTTGGAATAAGTTCTTTTAAGATCACTTCCACTTGTGATAATCAATTCATAAATTATATGTGAATGCAAAGTATAATTAATAACAATGATAAATATTAATAATTAAATTAACACATGAGCAAAGAGATTGTTGCATTTTTTCCCAAGAGCAGAGCTAAATATAAAGTGCTTATTTTGCTGGGTTTGAGACATAGAATGAGAATAATATTAGGCAGTAGGCTGATACCTCATTTAGGTACACATCAAGTGTATACCCTTTCTTGAGCATTCATCATGTGCCAAGAACTGTATGGAAAATGTCCCTTAGAAACATTTTCATTTAGTTCTTTCAATATACTTATGAGATAGGTATAATTATCTATTCATAGTAGAAACATTAAGTAAAATTTCCAGATTTCACTGCAAATACATTTCAAGGACAGAATCTTAGTGAAAAATCAGCCTGACTCTATAACTAGAATTCTCAGCTACTTCAAAACAAAAGCTATCTATTTATTTGAATAAATAGGCAAGCCTCTGATCCATGAGCCATGAAAAAGACTACTACTTTAGCCCCGCCCTAACAGTAACATGTAGGGACCTCGTTAAGCCCTCTCTCACCTTCCTGGAAAGTTGATGACTGCAGGAGTCTCTCCCCCTTTCAGAGTTTAATCGATTTGCCAACTTTCATGATCTCCACAAACAGTGGTGACCAAAATGGTCTTAAAATTCCCCTCAACTCGCTTAAGATTATTCAAGGTCCTTCTCAACCACAGGCCCATGATGTCCCTTTTCTTAGAGCAATTGCTTTATTTATTTTTGGCCACTCCAGTGACTTATGGGATATTAGTTCCCCCTTTAGGGATTGAACCCAGGCCATGATAGTAAAAGCACCAAATTGAAATCACTGGGTCCTCAGGGAATTCCCTTGGAGCATTTCCTTTAGAAAAATCACAACTGTAAATCCTTCCTCTGTTCCTTTGATGTGTATGTAAGTTTTTTCCCAGTCTCTTGGCAGTTTCCAACCCAGGGAATGTCTTTCTTGTCACTTCAATCATGTCTGACTCTTTGTGACCTACAGACTACAGCCTGCAGGTTCCTCTATCCATGGGATTCTCCAGGTCTTTCTTGAGGACCCAGGAACTCTGTCGTTACAATCTAAACTTCAAAGGAGATGATAACCTTATTTCTCTGTCTCTATGGGCAGGTAGGAGCCTAATATATGTAGGATGGGTACCGATTACCAAATACAGATGGCCTAATCGTAGAGTAAAAAAAAAAAAAAAATTGCAAATACAGGAATAACTCAATGTGCTCAACACACCCCACCAATCAACCCCCAGTCCTTACTCCCAAGTACTTTTCCACTGGCTCATGCCACTCCAGTAGAGTGATGAAGTGTATGAGACTGCTTGCTTAATCAAAAGTGCCTGAAAATACATAAAACCATATAGAAATAGTAAATGGCCAAACTACCCAGAGAAAATATCATTATGATTTCAACTAGTTGAGATTTTGCTTAGACCCACTCATCAATTTTTATCCCCACCATTTACAATGTTCCTTTCACAAAGTGGTAGTTCAATACATCTGTTTTGTATAGCTCAGAAACTAAGAAACCAATGAAATAAATAAAATTATCTCCCAGCTGTAACAAGAGAATAACAAAGAGAAGTAATGACCTTGATTAAGTGTTCTATTGGTTTGACAGCACTGAAATGATTGGTTTACTGGGGCTCAACTATGCCTGAATCTGTCATCTGTGCAACTAGTGTGTCTTGGGTAGGCAGAAGTAGCTAACAACCACATGTATTGATATAGAAACAACAACAGGAGACAAATGGACAGTTTTCGAAAAGATTAGTATTAGCCTCTTCCTTGGGAGATGCTATGTCCTCAAAAAGCAATCATTGAAAGATAATCTTACAACAAAAATAGTAACTGATTCATCCAGCCTTCCTTTTAGGAGGAATGCATTCCCAGCTGAATTCTGGAAGACAGGTATATGTTTGTGTATGGAAGATATTTTGTGAGCTTTTGAACATACTGTTTTACTAACATATGCGTTTGGTGTCCTAAAAGGTAACCAATATATATAATGTTGTAGTGAATCAAGACAAGAAGCACATCCAAATCCCTCATTTCTTTTTTAAAACATTTTTATTGGCTCATCCAGTAAAACAATGTACCTTGAAGTCACATCTTTAATTCTGAATGTATCAGTTAAGAATGGCCATACTTCCAAGCACTGCTTGAGTTTGTATTACATCTAGGAAGTAATACAGTAATGTTGTTCTATTGCACCAGGGTGCTGTAAGGAATAGCTAGTAAAAATGCCTGTAGCATACGTTTCTAAAAGTAGAAAATGAAAGTCTCTCAGTTGTGTCTGACTCTCTGCAACTCCTTGGACTGTAACATGCCAGGCTCTTCTATCCATGGAATTCTCCAGGCAAGAATATTGGCCTGGGTTCAGTTCAATTCAATTCACTTGCCTGGTCCTGTCCGATTCTTTGTGACCCCCATGGACTGCAGCACACCAGACTTCCCTGTCCATCACCAACTCCTAGAACTTGCTCAAATTCATGTCCAGTGAGTCAGTGACACCATCCAACCATATCATCCTCTGTCGTCACCTTCTCCTCCCACCCTCATTCTTTCCCAGCATCAGAGTCTTTCCCAATGAGTCAGTTCTTCGCATCAGGTGGCCAAGGTATTGGAGTTTCAGCTTCAACATCAGTCCTTCCAATGCATATTCAGATCTGATTTCCTTTAGGATTTGACAGGATGATCTCCTTGCAGTCCAAGGGACTCTCAAGAGTCTTCTCCAACACCACAGTTCAAAAGCATCAATTCTTCCATGCTCAGCTTTCTTCATAGTCCAACTCTCACATCCATATGTAACTACTGGGAAAACCATATCTTTGACTAGATGGACCTTTGTTGGCAAAGTGATATCTCTGCTTTTTAATATGCTGTCTAGTTTGGTCATAACTTTTCTCCCAAGGAGCAAGTATCTTTAATTTCATGGCTCACTCCCCATCTGCAGTGATTTTGGAGCCCCCAAAAATAAAGTCTCTCACTGTTTCCATTGTTTCCCCATCTATTTGCCATGAAGTAATGGGACCGGATGCCATGATCTTAGTTTTTTGAATGCTGAGTTTTAAGCCAGCTTTTTCACTCTCCTCTTTCACTTTCACCAAGAGGCTCTTTAGTTCTTCACTCTCTGCCATAGGGGTGGTGTCATCTGCATATCTGAGGTTATTGATATTTCTGCCTACAATCTTGATTCCAGCTTGTGTTTCATCTAGTCTGGCATTTCACATGATGTGGTCTGCATATAAGTTAAATAAGTAGGGAGACACTACAGCCTTGATGTATTCTTTCTGCAATTTGGAACCAGTCTGTTCTATGTCCAGTTCTAACTATTGCTCCTTGACCTGCATACAGATTTCTCAGGAGGCAGGTAAGGTGGTCTGGTATTCCCATCTCTTGAAGAATTTTCCAGAGTTTGGTATGATCCACACATGCTGTTCCTTTCTCCTGGGGATCTTCCCAACCCAGGGATCCAACACAGGCCTCCTGAATTGCTGCCAGATTCTTTACCATCTGAGCTACCGGGGAAGCACCATGTAAATGCTAAATAAGGCTTAGGGTCCTAAATGCAGACCAGGGGTGTGTTCATAACAAAGAATAATGCATTTGAATAAATAAATTGCACATATGCCACACAGAATCAGAGAACCCTTACTTCTTAGGTAGTTTTTAATAATTTTCAAGAGAAATTCCTCTGAGGCTAAAAGATTGATGGGAACTCCTTTCAGAAGATTATTCTAATTGAAAAGGATTGCATCTCTTCTTGATTGCTAATCATGTACTAACTGTAGCCAGAATAAACACTCAGAACTATTAAATTTGGTTCTGAACACTAAGTATCAAATAAACTGTCTCGTGTGTCTTTACTCTGTCATGAATGATCACAGGATTTTGCTCTGCATCTATCCAGAGATAAAATGGAATTGTCCCATTTAATCATAAGCGTCAGTTGCATGGAAAAGATGAGTGTTTTTCCAGGGCCAATGCAGTCTCTGTTGCAATAGTCTACTAAGTTAATCCCCTTAACTTCCTTTTCATTTTTGGATTTAATTTTAGAAAATAGAACTTCTCTATAATACAGTTATGAGCAGCATTACTCTACTTAAGGGAATTTGTATTCAGAGAAGATATGTACTGTAGAAGAGGAGTCTCTCTATGCAGACTGAGGACACAGTGACCTTTGCAAGTTCACTTGTTAGAGGACGGAGAACTGGATGGGAGTACTGTCTACACTGGGGGCACCCTCCACAGGTTCAGCTTGGTCCTTGGTACTGATACTCTATTACTTACTTCTGATAGACATTTACATGGACTCACATTGTGAGGAGACTTTGCACAAGTGGAAGTTGTGTGTTCTGGAAAGAGAAATTAAGAAGGAATATCCTTAGCAGTTACTCCCTTAGACAGGTTCTCTGAAGAAATCTTACAAGCAAGTGCCTTTCATGCTGCTGCCAAATTGAGCTCAATATTCCTGTATATTCCTGTATTGACCTTGTGTCTTTTGTCTGAGAATCTCAGGATTTTAAATGGCTTCACAAACTTCCACACTGTATTTCTGCTGTGACTACTAAGATATAAGGAGGTGACTCTTCTACCTTACCTCTAATAGTTTTTTTAAACAAGACAGAAATTTTTTTTAAAGAATCTTTACTAGGAAGGGCCAACCTGCTCAGAAATAGCTTCCCTGACAGCTTCATGCCTTTTCAGGATCGAACTTAAGCTGTATCTTCTCTTTTTCTCTTTTAAAGCCCTGAAATAATTGGAGGAATATTTTTATTATACCATCCATCTGGAAAAGGAAGGCTGGGATACTCTGAGAAGGGCTGTTCTTTTGTGTGGTATTTTTGGCGCTGTCTCAGGGTGGGGTATTTGATATGTTGTGAGGAAGATGGTCCTCATTAGATTTCCAGCCCATTTGCACAGGAACCAGAAGAGCTCAAAGGAGAAAGAGCAGCATTCACCAATAACCTATAAATATCTATCTTTTGACTTTTAGTTCTAACTAATTCTTATAACAGCATTTTTTTTCATTTTGTTAAAAATATTTCCCCCCCACACCTCTTTTCTTGCTCTCTCTCTCTCTCTTTTTTTTTTTTTTTTTGCTGCTTTTTAACACCAAGTTTCATAGTAGGCTAACCACATGCCCAGGACCATTTGTTGCTTTATAATAATAGTAATAACTGATGATTATGCAGACTGGTTTCTTCAACTCTGAGCACTTCATAGATGCCAACCCACCGAACCCAGTAACTTCCCTAATATAATCTTTTTCTATCATCCTGAATTTTTAGACGAGGAGTTTTTAGATGAGGGATTGAAAAGTTTAGAGACTTGTTCTGATTCATTCTCATCACTACAGCGTCTGCTTTACTGTGCAAAAATATAGTATTATAAACAAACTCAAAATTTAAACAGTATGACCTTATTATCTCTATTAGTTTCTTTGTAAAAAATAGGTCATTGATTGAGACAAAATTGCATGATACTTTGCTCGTTAATTAGAAGTACTGGTTTCTGTCCATTAATCATTATCTCAGACTAAAGTGTAAAAATTTTGTCTAAATCAGCCTCTTTTTGGAGTTTCCCAATAAACTCAGCTTTGTCTGCAGGACCCACTTACACAGGATGTTAATATACATGAATCAAAATTTAACAGATCATCAGCAAGTTCACATGTAAATATAAATTATGAACCTTTAGCATTTAGAAACAAAGAAATTCATACAACACTATGTATTTTAGGTTCTGGACCTACCTTGGTAGTGTTTCTGGGCAATTGTTTCTAGGGCTTAGACATGGTCATTGATAGAAAATTTGTACCTGAGAACATAAAAACAGATAAACCAGAATTGGTCAAAGATCATGTAACTCATTCAAGTAGAAAAGTGGCAATAAAGATGTATTGAGAACCAGAAGTTGACGTATGTTAACATTTCTACGCAGCATTATCTTTCTCTTACGATCCATCTTTTGGCCCTGTTAATGGCCACACTTCCTCTTTGGCCCAACACTTCACCATAGGAAATTAGTATAAAGATTAAGAGAGTGGGCCTTGCAGCCGCATAGTTTAGCATTAGAATCTATACCCCCTTTTTTCTTATTAAGGAGGATGGGTAAGTCATATAACATTTTTGAGCCTTGATTTTCTCCCTGGTAATAAGAGGTTAATAAAAAGCACCACCACAACATGTAGGACTGTAGGATGGATTAAACATATTTGAAAAAATTAACCATGTGTCAGGTATCAAGTCTGTGTTCAATAAATAACAATAATAGTAATGATTGCTTTCTTATTCTCTACTTACTATGTCCTGACTTGTGGTCCATTCCCCAGATAGCTTTTCAGTCTCTGTGCCAACACTGAATGCATCTAGCATTTGTTCCTCTGAATTTCAGTGAAATCTACTGTGACTTTGTATTATCCTCATGAGCCAAGATGTTTAGTGTATTTGATGGGACTATTAGCTAGATGGATAATCCTTGTAAAGACGATAGTAAGTAAAAAGCCAAGTAAAAGCTGCAGATATTTTCTTTTACCAGTTTGGCAGTGAGCACATATTTTAAGAAAGAAATTCCAAAGGCCATACAAGCAATCATAGAACTTGCAGGTAATTGGTTTTTATCCAGCAGAAACATAGCTTTTTGATAATGAAATAATTAAGTCTCAGAAACTTTTTGAGGTGGTAAATGTGGTATATCAGTTTGAGTTTAGTTAGGAGAGAGAAACTCTCTCTCTCTCTCTCTCTCTCTCTCTCTCTCTATCAGATCAGATCAGTCGCTCAGTCATGTCGACTCTTTGCGACCCCATGAATCGCAGCACGCCAGGCCTCCCTGTCCATCACCAACTCCCGGAGTTCACTCAGACTCACATCCATCAAGTCAGTGATGCCATCCAGCCATCTCATCCTCTGTCGTCCCCTGCTCCTCCTGCTCCCAATCCCTCCCAGCATCAGAGTCTTTTCCAATGAGTCAACTCTTTGCATGAGGTGGCCAAAGTACTGGAGTTTCAGCTTTAGCATCATTCCTTCCAAAGAAATCCCAGGGCTGATCCTTTAGAATGGACTGCTTGGATCTCCTTGCAGTCCAAGGGACTCTCAAGAGTCTTCTCCAACACTACAGTTCAAAAGCATCAATTCTTCAGCGCTCAGCCTTCTTCACAGTCC
>NW_011494804.1:577049-583570 GCF_000754665.1 Bison bison bison
GAACTCCTTTTGCTATTTGGAACCAGGCTGTTGTTCCATGTCCAGTTCTAACTGTTGCTTCCTGACCTGCATACAAATTTCTCAAGAGGCAGATCAGGTGGTCTGGTATTCCCATCTCTTTCAGAATGTTCCACAGTTTATTGTGATCCACACAGTCAAAGGCTTTGGCATAGTCAATAAAGCAGAAATAGATGTTTTTTCTGGAACCCTCTTGCTTTTTCTATGATCCAGCAGATGTTGGCAATTTGATCTCTGGTTCCTCTGCCTTTTCTAAAACCAGCTTGAACATCAGGAATTTCACGGTTCACATATTGCTGAAGCCTGGCTTGGAGAATTTTGAGCATTACTTTACTAGCGTGTGAGATGAGTACAAATATACACATATATATATCTCCAGAGGTAGTAATTGGGGCGGGGTGAGGTAGGGGGAGGTGGAAGCTTCAACCCCTGAGGCAGATAAGAGGCTGAAAGAGTCTGAAATTATTGAAATTTAGAAGACACGAGGAAGAATTTTGTGACTCTGAAGCACAAACTGCTACACAGAAGATGCCATTAAGTCTGTACTAATGTCTATAAATCCAGAACAGGAACCTCATGGAAACATTAGCTGGGATTGTTGGCTTGTGCTGGTATTAATATCTCCAAGGCAAGAGAGCAAGGACACGGTTTCTGCAAATGTTGGGAAAAACTTTAAACTGGATTCAGCTACTGCCAACTAAAATGAACTGCTATTTCCAAGTGAAGACACGTTGCTAGAAGAATCCTGACAGGATAAAGGAACAAGTTGTTTTCTTCCATTCCCCTCCAGGGTCCCTCGCTGGCTGAGCACAAAAAGGAGCCAAGTGGGAAAACAAAAATGTGGTTGGCTGTTCCAGCGCCAGCATCACAGATTACTGAACAGTGGGTTAAATCTGATATTCTTTACTAACTGGCACAAACAGTTAGTGGAAAAGTTAGGTGTAGCACCAAATCAGGTAGAATAACTCTGATGGTAGGAGTTTGAATCAGTGGATGAAATGTGTATCTCCACCTTCAACTCATCTCTCTGTCTCACTACGTGCGGAATGAGGCCTCACATGAGAAATCACACCAACTTTTCCTTTCCCCACATTCTGCTGCTCATGTTTATGAGCTTCTCTTCTTCCATATACTGTATAGCAGTTCACACCTTGACTTCCTCTCATTTGGCCTATTTCATGGGATAGCAGATTTTGAAATCAGATTTTTATTCTCTAATCCATTGAACACTGGAAATTTGATAAGAGAATGGATTTCAGATTTTCACCACACATACATCCAAATGTAACTATGAGAGGCAATGGACAGGTTTATTAAATTGACTGCAGTCATATATATATATATATATATATATATATACATATATCAAATCATTATGTTATACATCTTCAATATGTGCTGTGCTTAGTCACTTAGTCATGTCCAACTCTTAATGATCCCACGGACTGTAGCCCAACAGGCTCCTCTGTCCATGGAGATTCTGTAGGCAAGATTACTACAGTGGGTTGCCAAGCCTTCCTACAGGGGATCTTCCCAACCCAGGGATTGAACCCAGGTCTTCCACATTGCAGGCAGATTCTTTACCATCCGAGCCACCAGGGAAGCCCTATCTTCAATATAAACAATTCTTTCTTTTAAATTATCAAGAAGGAAATTCTGAGAAGCAAGAACTGAAGCTTGCAGTGGGTCCACACCCTAGTTGGAATAGATTAACTTTGACTGCATACTATCACCCAATATTTATAGTCTCCAATATTCTACAGTCAGAAGAATTATTTTTGATAAGCTCTCTTTAGCTTTATCAGTTCACATCCTTCCCCAAGATTCTCTCAACCTAGTCTTGCTCCATTACCTTTCTTTGTTTCCCAGACTTCTGTGTATTCAGTTTAAGGGACTGGCGTTGACCTCCTCTCCACCTCCTAAGAAAGATTTTAACAATTCCATTCACCATTGCAACAAAAAGAATAAAATACTTAGGAATATATCTACCTAAAGAAACAGAAGACCTATATATAGAAAACTATAAAACACTGGTTAAAGAAATCAAAGAGGACACTAATAGATGGAGAAATGTACCATGTTCATGGATTGGAAGAATCAATATAGTGAAAATGAGTATACTACCTATCAAGCTAGCAATGGTATTTTTCACAGAGCTAGAACAAGCAATTTCACAATTTGTATGGAAATACAAAAAACCTCGAATAGCCAAAGCAATCTTGAGAAAGAAGAATAGAACTGGAGGAATCAAGCTGCCTGACTTCAGGCTTTACTACAAAGCCACAATCATCAAGACAGTATAGTACTGGCACAAAGAGAGAAATATAGATCAATGGAACAAAATAGAAAGCCCAGAGATAAACCCACACACCTATGGACACCTTATCTTTGACAAAGGAGGCAATAATATACAATGGATTAAAGATAATCTCTTTAACAAGTGGTGCTGGGAAAACTGGCCAACCACTTGTAAAAGAATGAAACTAGAACACTTTCTAACACCATACACAAAAATAAACTCAAAATGGATTAAAGATCTAAACATAAGACAGAAACTATAAAACTCCTAGAAGAGAACATAGGCAAATCACTCTATGACATAAATCACAGCAGGATCGTCTATGACCCATCTCCCAGAATATTGGAAATAAAAGCAAAAATAAACAAGTGGGACCTAATTAAACTTAAAAGCTTCTGCACAACAAAGTAAACTATAAGCAAGGTGAAAATACAGCCTTCAGAATGGGAGAAAAGAATAGCAAATGAAGCAACTGACAAAGAATTAATCTCAAAAATATACAGGCAACTCCTGCAGCTCAATTTCAGAAAAATAAATGACCCAATTAAAAAATGGGCCAAAGACCTAAACAGATATTTCTCCAAGGAAGACATATAGATGGCTAACAAACACATGAAAAGATGCTCAACATCACTCATTATCAGAGAAATGCAAATCAAAACCACAATGAGGTACCATTTCACACCAGTCAGAATGGCTGCGATCCAAAAGTTTACACGCAATAAATGCTGGAGAGGATGTGGAGGAAAGGGAACCCTCTTACACTGTTGGTGGGAATGCAAACTAGTACAGCCATTATGGAGAACAGTGTGGAGATTGCTTAAAAAACTGGAAATACCACTGCCATATGACCCAGCAATCCCAGTGCTGGGCATACACACCGAGGAACCCAGAATTGAAAGAGACACGTGCACCCCAATGTTCATTGCAGCACTGTTTGCAATAGCCAGGACATGGAAGCAACCTAGATGTCCATCAGGAGATGAATGGATAAGAAAGCTGTGGTACATATACACAATGGAATATTACTCAGCCATTAAAAAGAAAACATTTGAATCAGTTCTAATGAGGTGGATGAAACTGGAGCCTATTATACAGAGTGAAGTAAGCCAGAAAGAAAAACACCAATACAGTATACTAACGCATATATATGGAATTTAGAATGATGGTAATGATAACCTTGTATGCGAGACAGCAAAAGAGACAGGGATGTATAGAACAGTCTTTTGGATTCTGTGGGAGAGGGTGAGGGTGGGATGATTTGGGAGAATGGCATTGAAACATGTGTATTATCATATGTGAAACATATCGCCAGTCCAGGTTCGATGCATGATACAGGATGCTCAGGGCTGGTGCACTGGGATGACCCAGAGGGACGGTATGGGGAGGGAGAGGGGAGGGGGTTTCAGGATGGGGAACACGAGTACACCTGTGGCTGATTCATGTCGATGTATGGCAAAACCAATACAATATTGTAAAGTAATTAACCTCCAATTAAATAAATTTATATTTTAAAAAAGAAAGAAAAAGAAAAGATTTGCACAGTGGTCAAGTACCTGTAATCAGCTGATTCTTACCATAGTTGCCATCACCTAGTGCATTTTTTTAGGCTACATTTCAGTAATTATCTATTACCCTAATCTTGTATCTTTGTTCTCAGAGTACTCTAATATAGCTTTAATGAATTAGTGGTTAAAAATGTAGCTTTAGGGCCATGATGCCTGAGTTCAAATCTCAGTTCTTCTACTTACTTTCTATGTGACTTTGGAATGAATCTCTGTGTTTCAATGGCCTCTTCTATAAAACTCTTGGCTTGTTGTAAGGAATAAACTAGTTAGCATATCTCAAGTGTTTATAACACTGGCCTAGAGCAAATAAGAATACTAGTTATTATTTCACTGGTCCACAGTTATCTTCCAAATCCAAGTGGGTGGATTTGGCTTTATCCTTTTGGCTTGATCATCATATTAGCTCTCTGACTATGTAAAAGTTAATCAACCTTCTTGAGATTGCTTCATGAGTTGCTTTTTGTGCTCAAAATGTTGCTTGAAATGGAGATAATGTCTAACTTGTAAGGTGGTTGATAGGATAAATGACAGTTCATTCTTAACACATTCATATGTTTGAGTCAGAACTGAGACTTAGACAGACTAGTGCATGTCATCCACAATGACTAATTCTTAGAAGTTCCCTTAGTCCTCCGTATAGACCAACCACTTGAATGAAATACAAAGTTCTATTATTTCATTAAAATGTCATGGACTGTGTACTTTTACTAAAATATCACCCAGCCACACTTTCAGTTTTTACAGGGTCTAGGAGGACAGTGTAAAAAGAAGGTGAATTTGTCCTTTGTTCTGTTTTTTTTTTTTTTTAAAACCTTCTTTTTAATAGACTTATCCAATGAACTATTGAAGGAAGTCAGATGAAGGAAAAGAATAAGGAGTGTTACTGAGTCCAAATTCATACTGCTCACTGAAAGGTAAGCCAATAGATTAGGAGACCACTTATTCAGTTCAGTTGCTCAGTCGTGTCTGATTCTTTGCGACCCCATGGACTGAGGGTGCCAGGCTTCCTTGTCCATCACCAACTCCCAGAGCTTGCTCAAACTCATGACCATTGAGTTGGTGATGCCATCCAACCATCTCATCCTATATTGTCCCCTTATCCTCCTGCCTTCAATCTTTCCCAGCATCAGGTTGTTTTCCAATGAGTCAGTTCTTTGCATCAGGTGGCCACAGTATTGGAGTTTCAGCTTCACCATGAGTCCTTCCAATGAATATTCAGGTCTGATTTCATTTAGGCTGGATTGGTTGGATATCCTTGCAATCCAAGGGACTCTCAAGAGTCTTCTCCAAAACCACAGTTCAAAAGCATCAATTCTTTGATGCTCAGCTTTCTTTAGAGTCCAATTCTCACATCCATACATAACTACAGGAAAAACCACAGCTTTGAATAGATGGACCTTTTTTGGCAAAGTATTGTCTCTGCTTTTTAATATGCCATCTAGGTTGGTCATAACTTTACTTCCAAGGAGTAAGCATATTTTAATTTCATGGCTGCAGTCACCATCTGCAGTGATTTGGGAACCCAAGAAAATAAAGTCTTTGACTGTTTCCATTGTTTTTCCATCTATTTGCCATGAAGTGATGGGACGAGAAGCCATGATCTTAGTTTTTTGAATGTTGAGCTTTAAGCCAACTTTTCACTCTCCTCTTTCACTTTAATCAAGAGGCAATCTAGTTCCTCTTCACTTTCTGCCATAAGGGTGGTGTCACATGTGTATCTGAGGTTATTTACATTTCTCCCAGAAATCTTGATTCTAGCTGGTGCATCAGCCAGCTTGGAATTTCACATAATGTACTGTGTATATAAGTTAAAAAGCATGGTGACAATATACAGCCTTGATACACTCCTTTCCTGATTTGGAACCAGTCTGTTTTTCCATCTCCAGTTCTAACTGTTGCTTTCTGACCTGCATACAGATTTCTCAGAGGCAGGTAAGGTGGTCTGGTATTCCCATCTCTTGAAGAATTTTCCACAGTTTAGTGTAATCTACATAGTCAAAGATTTTGGCATAATCAATAAAATGAAGTAGATGTTTTCCTGGAATTCTCTTGCTTTTTTGATGCTCCAACAGATGTTGGAAATTTGATTTCTTGTTCCTCTGCCTTTTCTAAATACAGCTTGAATATCTGGAAGTTCATGGTTCATGTACTGTTGAAGCCTGGCTTGGAGAATTTTGAGAATTACTTTGCTAGTGTGTGAGATAAATGCAATTGTGCGGTAGTCTGAACATTCTTTGGCATTGTCCTTCTTGGGATTGGAATGAAAACTTACCCTTTCCAGTCCTGTGGAAAACTGCTGAGTTGTCCAAATTTGCTGGCATATTCAGTTCAGTTCAGTTCAGTTGCTCAGTCACGTCCGACTCTTTGTGACCCCATGAATCGCAGCACGCCAGGCCTCCCTGTCCATCACCAACTCCCGGAGTTCACTCAGACTCAGGTCCATCGAGTCAGTGATGCCATCCAGCCATCTCATCCTCTGTCATCCTTTCTCCTCCTGCCCCTAATCCCTCCCAGCATCAGAGTCTTTTCCAATGAGTCAACTCTTCGCATGAGGTGGCCAAAGTACTGGAGTTTCAGCTTTAGCATCATTCCTTCCAAAGAAATCCCAGGGCTGATCTCCTTCAGAATGGACTGCT
>NW_011494804.1:583670-604870 GCF_000754665.1 Bison bison bison
AGTTCAAAAGCATCAATTCTTTGGTGCTCAGCTTTCTTCACGGTCCAACTCTCACATCCATACATGACCACTGGAAAAACCATAGCCTTGACTAGATGGACCTTTGTTGGCAAAGTAATGTCTCTGCTTTTGAATATGCTACCTAGGTTGGTCATAACTTTTCTTCCAAGGAGTAAGTGTCTTTTAATTTCATGGCTGCAGTCACCATCTGCAGTGATTTTGGAGCCCCCAAAATAAAGTCTGACACGTTTCCCCATCTATTTCCCATGAAGTGATGGGAC
Organism: Bison bison bison; assembly: GCF_000754665.1. NCBI lineage: Eukaryota > Metazoa > Chordata > Mammalia > Artiodactyla > Bovidae > Bison > Bison bison. The sequence goes on from NW_011494804.1 coordinate 583,952, forward strand.
TGGATGCCATGATCTTCATTTTCTGAATGTTGAGCTTTAAGCCAACTTTTTCACTCTTCACTTTCACTTTCATCAAGAGGCTTTTTAGTTCCTCTTCACTTTCTGCCATAAGAGTGGTGTCATCTGCATATTTGAGGTTATTGTATGAAGTAGAACAGTATGAAAAGACTGGCATATTGGGTGCAGCACTTTCACAGCATCATCTTTTAGGATTTGAAATAACTCAACTGGAATTCCATCACCTTCACTAGCTTTGTTCATAGTGATGCTTCCTAAGGTCCACTTGACTTTGCATTTCAGGATGTCTGGCTCTAGGTGAGTGATCACACCGTCGTGGTTATCTGGATCATGAAGATCTTTTTTTGTACAGTTCTTCTGTGTATTCTTGCCACCTCTTCTTAATATCTTCTGCTTGTGTTAGGTCCATACCATTTCTGTCCTTTATTGAGCCCATCTTTTCATGAAATATTCCCTTGGTATCTCTAATTTTCTTGAAGAGATGAGATCTCTAGTCTTTCCCACTCTATTGCTTTCCTGTATTTCTTTGCATTGATCACTAAGGAAGGCTTTCTTATCTCTCTGTGCTATTCTTTGGAACTCTGCATTTAAATGGGTATATCTCTCCTTTTCTCTTTTGTCTTTACCTTCTCTTCTCTTCATGGCTCTTTGTAAAGACTCCTCAGAGAATCATTTTGCCTTTCTTTTTCTTGGGGATGGTCTTGATCACTGCCTACTGTACAATGTCAGGAACCTCCATCCATAGCTCTTCAGGCACTCTGCTTATCAGATCTAATCCCTTGAATTTATTTTTCACCTCCATTGTATAATGTAAGAGATTTGATTTAGGTCATACCTGAATGATCTAGTGGTTTTCCCTACTTTCTTCAATTTCAGTCTGCATTTGACAATAAGGAGTTCATGGCCTGTCTGACAGTCAGCTCCTGGTCTTGTTTTTGCTGACTCTGTAGAACTTCATGTTTGGCTGCAAAGAATATAATCAATCTGATTTCAGTATTGACCATCTGGTGATGTCCATGTGTAGAGTCTTTGCTTGTGTTGTTGGAAGAGGGTGTTTTCTATGAGCAGTCTGTTCTCTTGACAAAACTTTGTTAGCCTTTGCCATGCTTTGTTTTGTACTCCAAGGCCAAATTTGCCTATTACTCCATGTATCTCTTGACTTCCTACTTTTGCATTCCAGTCCTCTATGATGTAAAAGCCATCTTTTTTGGGGTGTTAGTTCTAGAAGGTCTTGTAGGTCTTCATAGAACCATTTACCTTCAGCTTCTTCAGCATTACTGGTCAGGGCACAGACTTGGATAACTGTGATATTGAATGGTTTGTCTTGGAAATGAACATAAATTATTTTGTCATTTTTGAGATTGCATCCAAGTACTGCATTTCAGACTCTTTTGTTGACTATGAGGGCTACTCCATTTCTTTTAAGGTATTCTTGCCCACATTAGTAGATATAATCATCATCTGAGTTAAATTCACTCATTCCAATCCAATTTAGCTCACTGATTCCTGAAATGTCAATATTCAGTCTTGCTATCTCTTGTTTGACCATTTCTAATTTACCTTTATTCATGAAGCTACATTACAGATTCCTATGCAATATTGCTTTTTACATCATCGGACTTTACTTCCAATAAGTTGTTAGAGCAAGGAGTTCACTAATATTGCCATTCACAAAAATGGCAACTTTATTCACAAAGCCAGCAGATCGAGGAAGTGGTGGACTAGTGTCCCTAAGAGTCTTCTCGTCCGTGTGATAATTCAGGTTTCTTTTGTACAAAAAGGGGAGGGCATGGGTCTAGTTGTTTGAAACTTCTTGGTGTTGGAATCCTTTGTTCTTGCAGCTGTCCAGGTAGATCTGGTCAGTGTCCCTATAAGCTTCCAACAAGAAAATTGCTATTTTGTGTGCTGCATCTTTTAGTCTCTATAACAAATGGAAAAGTTTTATACTTTAATTATCAGAACCCTGAGCATGGGCCATTCTGTATATTTCAGGCTGCTGACAACATTCTCTTACTGATTGACTAGACAAAGCTGCAGGGCCATTGTGACTAAGCACAGGCAACAGAGCACACAGATTAGAGCTAAAGGAATAGATGCAATAAGGAGTCAGGTGTGTTCTCTAGCATAGCTGTCCATAAGTGAGAAAATAATATGGGAATAACATGTGAGAGATGTCTAGAAGAAACGCCCAGCAGAGCAGCAGGACCTAGAATGATTACAGTTGACATATAAGGGATATGGGCTTCCCAGGTTGCACTAGTGGTAAAGAACCCGCCTGCCAATGCAGGAGATGCAAGAGAGGTAGTTTCAATCCCTGAGTCAGGAAGATTCCCTGATGGAGGACATGGCAATCCACTCCAGTGTCCTTGACTGGAGAATCCCATGGACAGAGAGCCTGGTGGACTACAGTCCATAGAGTCACAGAGAGCAGGAGATGACTGAAGTGACTTATCACTCATAAGGGATACACCTGACCATTCAAACTCAAGATCCACCTGCTCCTGTTCTCATCCCCAGGTTCTGTTTACTCTGAGAAATGAAATTTCACAGAGTGAAGGTCCTAATATCTCTGCTCTGAAATACCTTTTGTTTGACTGACCACAGGAATTAGGGAATACTTGCCTTCCAGCCACAAGAAAAGAGGAAAGAGCTTATAGAACAAAAGAGACAGATGGTGATAATTACATTTTCGATACAACATCACAAAGTGATCTAGTAGTTACATATGAAAGTGTCTTTGGGGATTCTCAGGTGTACTAGGAAAAAGAACCCTGGAAAAAGATTCATTTTCCTGAGAAGACAGTGTTTCTGATTTTTTACTTTCAAAAAGAAACATTTTCACTAATGAGTAGTAAATATTGAAATGTAACCACTATATATAGTAAAATCTTGCACATGACTTGGCACATAACAGGTGACTAACACCCTTCACTTCAAAAAAGCCATCATAATGATCAATTTCCAGCCAAAACAGTAAATTTTCTATTGTAAATTTTCACTCCTTTACTTACATGTTTTTCTTGTTTCTCGAATATCTCCAATCAGTATCTCACAAGTATTATAAGTGCAATTTTATGGTCAAGGGAAGGCTCACTTTTTGAGACCCACTTCAGACAGTTATCTTTTATACCTTCACTGTTCAAAGTTTGGTCCATATAACAGCAAAAATCGGCATTACTTTGGAGTTTATTAGGAATGCAGATTCTAGATTCCACAGTAAATCTAAGGAAACAGAAGCTGCATTGTACCATGACCTTCCAGAGATAATCATCATTAATCTTTGAGAAAACTGGATTTCTCCCCCAGTTTGTGCAGGTCTTACATGTCCTAGTGAATTGAGACTTGAGAAAAGTCTGCACACCTTTGAAAAACTTCACTACCTAGTGTTTTCTCAATAGAAAATATGTAATAATGCTTATTAAATTGAATTTCAAACGTTGGTCTCATTCACATGAAACCTAACCATTTGTAGCACCTTTTAAAACTTGATCATTTAAATCTAAAATTAGTGATATTTCTGATCAAATGCTATGATCTGAAAAAAAAAAAAAAACAGAGTTTGTCATGTTCTCTACTTCCCTTTCTAATAGTGAAATGTTGCAGGTTTGCTTCACAGAAATATCTTCACCATAATTATCTAAAAAAGAGAGATCCCAGACTAATACACTTTGTCTGTGTTAATCTTCTTGCCCAGACTAGATCCAAAAATGGTATCCAGTATCATATTTGACACTTTTTTGCAACTTATATGTGAAAATTATATCTCAAATGGAAATCAGAGTGAACTTTTTTTCCCCCCTTAGGACATTATTTTCTTGCAAGCTCAGTTCTTCACACATTCCCATTTAACTTCTATTCCTTCTTCACTGGATGGATGAATATTGCTGGAATATGAAGAAAAAAGAAGCATAGCACACCTCATACTATTTTTAATATGAAATCTGTTGACATTTCCATAGAAAAGATAGGTCTTACAAATTTCTCATCACTATCATAATTGCTCCAAAATGGAAGAAATTGGATATTTTCTCTCAAAGTGAAAATTTTCCCTCAAGGTGTTGTGCTCCTTCTCCTTCTAACTCAATAACCATTTCCATGAGAGTTTCTCTGAGTGTATTGTTCAGAAAAGAAAACCAAAGTTTTTCTGACTGATACAGCACACAGTAGTTCAAATGTATCATTCCACTGTCTATAGGAGTTCTTGGAATCTCGTGTTGATGAAAAACGGTTTACAGGTAGAGGAAAGATTTGTTAGGTTTCCCCTGATACCAGGAGTATTTTATAAGCTTCTTCTCTGGTGAGATTTTAGATCTCCTGCTTATACTATATTCATTTTAATCTCATTGCTGCTAAGTTGCTTCAGTTGTGTCCGACTCTGTGCGACCCCAGAGACGGCAGCCCGCCAGGCTCCGCTGTCACTGGGACTCTCCAGGCAAGAACACTGGAGTGGGCTGCCATTGCCTTCTCCAGTGCATGAAAGTGAAAAGTGAAAGTGAAGTCGCTCAGTCGTGTCCGACTCTTAGCGACCCCATGGGCTGCAGCCTACCAGGCTCCTCCGTCCATGGGATTTTCCAGGCAAGAGTACTGGAGTCTCATTACTGTTATACAAAACAAAGGAAATAGACATTAACAGTTCGAAATGCTATTCATTTTATATCCTATAAAAGACAAGCTTACATAAATGTGCGACATTTTCAAGCCCTGAAACGTGGAATTAAAACATAAAGCTATTTGATTTTAAGGAAAAGAGGATAATAAGCTGGGTTCTTATAAGAAAAGCAATTCAGTGTTAATGTACATAGAAAACATGCATTTATTTTTTCACAAAATATTTGAGAGGCCACAGTGGGCTCTATCCCACTGGGGATGCATTTGTGAATCAATTTGCCCTCAAAGATCTTACATTCCAGTGAATACATAAACAATAAACGAGTGACAAACACAAAGTATATACTTAAAAATATAAGACATCGAAGCAAGCAGCCAAGGGCAAGTAAGTAAAAAGAGATTGCTAGGGAAGAATTTTCTGAGGAGACAGTACTTAAGGTGAGAGATTGAGAAGCTGAGGTGGGGCACGGTTTTAAAATTGCTGAGATCCCAAAGAAAGTACAAGTGGCTCGTGAAACAGTATGATATGAGATGGAGTTTTACAGCGGGCCATTGACTGGATCATCCAGGGCCTTGCAAAGCATAGCAGTTTGGACTCTGTGTGAAGCCTAATAGTCAGCTATCAAAGAAGTCTAACAGCAAAGTGAAATGATTGAATTTATGTTTCTAAAGTATTTCCTTGGGTGCTAGGTGGATGTTAGATTGGAGTAGAGCAAAAAGTGAAGAGCAAATAAAAACGGATGACATCTGGGCCACAGAGAGAAGACACTGCCGTGGATAAAGGTGCTGGAAGTCACAATGGAAGCATCTGGGGGAGACTCGTTTGGGGAGTATGGACCATGATTTTGCTGGCTGATTAGACAGGGGAAGTAAATTACCTTTAACATGGAGAGAGAGGAGGAGAGGGTGAGATGTACGGAGAGAGTAACATGGAAACTTACATTCAGTTCAGTTCAGTTCAGTTCAGTCTCTCAGTCATGTCTGACTCTTTGCAACCCCATGAATTGCAGCACGCCAGGCCTCCCCGTCCATCACCAACTCTCGGAGTTCACCCAAACTCATGTCCATTGAGTCAGTGATGCCATTCAGCCATGTCATCCTCTTTCGTCCCCTTCTCCTCCTGCCCCCAATCCCTCCCAGCATCAGAGTCTTTTCCAATGAGTCAACTCTTCGCATGAAACTTACATTACCATATGTGAAATAGATAGCCAACGAGAATTTGCTGTATGGCTCAGGAAACTCAAACAGGGGCTCTGTGTCAACCTAAGGGGTGGCATGGGGAGGGAGGGAGGTTCAGAAGGGAGAGGACATATATATATCTATGGCTGATTCATGATGAGGTTTGACAGAAAACAGTAAAATTTTGTAAAGCAATTAACCTTCAATAAAAAATAAATTAATTAAAAAAAAGATGATAATCAAATTAGTCTTCCTTCACCTTAACAGTATGTGATGGTTTGGCATGGAATTGTCTTTAACGAAACATAAATTCAGCTTACCAGTGAAATTAAGCTATTTATATTCAGCCTTTTGAATTTTATCCTTTTACTGTTCTGGATACAAGCAGTAGAAAGTGACCCTATTTAAATAAGCACATAATTAATTGGAAAGATACAAGAGATATCACTATTACAGAGGTAATCTAAGTTTGGGAGAGTTCTGGAAGTTCCAGAAATTTTTAGAGCAGGATTCCCCCCTCCAGTTACTGGGGTACCATAGTTAAAATAAAACTCTGTGATTTTTTCCATCTTTGCATTATTCACTCAAGATTTGGTGTCCCAAAAGGGGGTCTGATTATACATTCTTTCACAATAATGGAGCTGAAAAGAAAGGACTTGTTAAAGGAACTTTCAAAGACCTTTTCAACTGTATAGTGAGACCCAATATATGCCTTAGATTATAGTCCAACTATTACTGCATGACATGAGGAGATAATTCTCCCCAAGAAGATGGATGATGGGAAACCACAGAACTAAAAACATCCATGGAAATAACAGAAAAAGTCATCTGCTGACTTCTACTGGTAGGTTGTATAGCTTCAATTTTCAATATTGATCTTACAAATATTTATTTCATCCATAGAATAGGGTCTAGAAGATAATCCATAAAACGTAATATGGAGTAATTTAAAGTACATTGGAGAGGGTGTTTATTTAGCTGATGAAGTTTATCTACAAGTCTTAGGAATACCTTCTTCCAGCTTTCACCTATAACAGTACTTACTACAGATTTGGTTAGCTATTGACGGTTTTTCAGTAATTCCCTTCTTTACTGAGGAGTTAAGTTCTTTGATTTTTTTTTTTATTCCATTTATCTTACCTCAGTCTGTTTAATCCAGTTCTTCTATTAAAAGCAATAATGGGACAACATATTTTGACCTTTCCCATAACAACTTAAATTACTTTTTACAAATACTAGGAAAATATTATATTGCTATATGACAAAATAACAACAACAAAAAAGCAAGCTTCATTTCATTGCTATACTTGCCTTTAAATATATGTCCAGAATGACCAGTTGAAAATCAATATCAAGTAAATTTAAGCCACTTGAGTACTTGTCAAAGAATAAACCCAGTGATCAAACCTGGGTTTCCTGCATTGCAGACAGCTTCTTTACCATCTGAGCCACCAGGGAAGCCCCTTTGTTCTTATTACTTAATGTTAAATCATGAGATATTTTTCCATAAGCCTGATGTCCAAGAGGTGCTTTGTTAAGTAATGTATTTGTATCTCAAGGAGCTGTACCCAAGCCTGGCAACTTAACAACAGCACTTGATATTTGGGTACATTCCTGGAAGAAGTATGCTCGAAGAGTAATGGTATTGGAACATCATTGTTGAGCCTCATCTTTGGTTTCAAACATGGGTTTGGATCTTATTTCTTCCATCTATGACTTTGTGATTTAGAAGAAGTTAATTACTCTAAGTGACTTTTTTTCATGTGAAATGAGCATAAAAATACACAGAAGCATTTTTGATGATGAAATTATATTGACATATGTTTTAAGTACTTAACTGGTGATGATGAAGATGAGGAGTGCAGGAGGTTGAGATGATGAGGATGGCGGTGGGGAGGATATGAAGGAGCACAAGAGGGCAAGAAGAAACCCCTCTGCTGTGAGGTAACGGCTGCTCAAAGCACCTACCTGAATGAAAGCAAAGAGAAGCAACAGAAAGTCAGGGAGAATCACAGCACAGGAACATCCTTTCTCAGAAAACCCTTGGAATTGACAGCTACTGACTGAACTTTAATATTACTTGACAAAGTTCATTTTATTCCATCATATTAACCTTCTTCCTCCCATCAAAATTACTGAGGCAGGTGGTCGGATTGCTGGCCACGGGATGCTCTTGGTACAGCACAGGACTGTTAGTTCCCAAAGGTACCCGAGGAGAATACACAAGCAGTGATTTTCTCCCCCTGGTGAATTTCACAGCATGAAATCTCTGATAGTCTTTCCTACCACATCCAACTTCTTTAAAAAATAAAATAAAATTGCAGACTGCCTTCTTTTTAATGAGAGCGCAGAATGCTGTCCACATCAGAGAGTAATCCTTTTCAGGCAGGAATACTGGATATAATTTTCTACATAAATGGAAAAAAGTAATCTTATCTCCAGTATATTTCTCTCCTGTGTTATGAAGGTTTAGCCAGACTAAAGCTGTTGACAGAAAATTCTCCACTCGGATGAGAAGCAAAGATGAGAAGAGGTATTGGAATGGTGATAGAAAAGCTTTGTATAATGAGACAAATCCCAGCCCCTCTAGGGAACTCATTCCGTATGGAAACTATTTCATGTTTCTTTCATTATGGGAATGATATGCTGTCTATTAAAAGTACAGAAATGAGATTGTCCCGACAGTTAGTTTAATAGGGTGACTCACTTTGGATCGGCATTGGGTTTTGCACATCACAGCGTGTAAGTGTATTTGTCTACAGCACCATGCTTCAAATAAGTCCAATCTATCATAGGATGGTGGCGTTAGCACCTCTTATTATATAAACCTGTCAGGGCATTACAACACAAACAACACATTCTGCCCAGCTGCAAAACACTTATTCAAGGAGTCCATTTAGTTTCATAAACTTTTTCTTAGTCTCTGACACCTTAAACAAACTATGACAGGCATTTATATTATATGCCAAACAGGAGGAATAGCTCACTATATAAAATGTATCTAGTGACTACCAACAAAAGAAAGAAGATATGAGATAAAACAAATCTCTAGTGAAAAAATCAGATATATTAATAATTCTGAAGAAAATATTCAATTTCCTTTTCCTATCTCCAAAGCAGGCCATGACAAAAGATAAAATTGAGCATTTTTTTCAGCTGTGTTTTACATGACTATTTTCCCACTGGTAGAACTAGTCTCCTTTTGGTGGTGGTATATAGACTCCTGTGCTAGTCCATTTGACATGATGTTATTTAAATACATATATTATAGGTGTGAATATGCATATATATTATATAATATATAGACATCTATTCTGTGACTGTAAGCATGTACATAGAGTTACCTGTTCTCCAGAAACCACACTCCCACGTGTGAGTGTGAATATATATGTGTGTGTGTGTATATAGAACATATATGTGTGTGTGTGTATATATAGCAGAAAATAAAATCATGAAGTAAGGTAAGCTATTCTGGACTCGTATAATCTATTTTCTATAGGAAAATTACTCTTTAGTGAGCTTCCTAACTGAAATGCGTCCTCAGGCAATTCTGCATCATAGGCCTGTGATTTATAAAACTAGTCCCAATTTCCTCCAACTGTACCATTTAGGAGTCTCCCCAAGCATTGACAAGGTGAGTTACAGCCATTCACAGAGCTTATATGCAGAGCGACAAGTATATTTTCAAGGGACTGATTTGAAATATTGATAGAGTCACATTAATTGAATTTTTGCCTTGAGAAGTGATTACAAAAATGTTGCTCCAATATTAATTTGTATCTGCTTTGGATAAGATTAACATTCATTTCTTCTCCAGTCCCCATTACTCTTTTATTATTCATTAGCATCTCTCTTTGCATGTGTAAGAGACCTTGATGAAGCATGTTTATTCATAGACTAACCTTTTTAAATAATTCTAACAGCTCTCTAACAGTAACCTTCCTGGCATGCGGAATATCTTCTCTTTGTTTCATTATTCAAGGCTTGCACTCCATCCTCCACTTGAGATGCTGAACATGAATCATACCCCTCATCCTATTGCGCTCGTCCTCCCACTAAAATGTCCTCTGCAGCCCGATCCCACAAGAGAGCTGTGTTCACAAAATACTGCAGCAGAAGAGTCCCTTGGTTGGATCAGGGACAGTAAAATTTTGACAGATCTCAGGTGCAATTATCGATTTATTTTTTTTACAGCTCATTACATATTTGTTACCATGTTTTAGTTCATTGTTCCTTTACCTTTTGTTAGGATATCTAGTTTGAGTCTGCCTTTGATGAAAGCTCTGGAGGTGACATTTTATCTTTTCTTTGTGTATGTAAGCTCTTGGGCTTATTTTTCTGAGCAGATAAAATGGACAAAGCTGTGAAAAGGAGAGGGAGAGAAAACCAGAAGAAAAGCAGAATCAGTAATTATATTTTCCTACAAGCTGGGACATCATTAAGTCACATTGGCTGTATGAATACTTGAAAATGAGCAAATTTAATTTTTCATTAGAATTACAGGTTTAATGTTAAACATCTACCTTACAGTAAAACCTGGAACTACTTGTCACCTTAAAGTCACAGATTTTCTTTCTTTGAGTTAGAGTCATTTTTTTTTCTTTTCCTTTGTAACAGATCAAAACACATGTTTGGATAGTTCTGGGCTTAAGAATTCTGTTTATGGTACTGAAGGGGCAGTATGCATAAAATGTGTAAGGGAAACTTTTCTTATTGTTAGTAAAATAATGATTAGTTTACTCGTTTTAAGAAAGAAAATTATTTAATTTCCCTTAATCATTCAAAAATATATCTTTACTCATAGCTTCTTATACTGTGTCACAAAACAGAAAAAAAAAATCAGTAAATTGGCAAAACCCCTGAGTTGTCATTTGACAGATTACAGAAACCATGTAATATTATTTATTATTTTTTTAAATGCCCTGGATGTAAGTTGAATCTGAAAACACCCCACTTTTAATTTTTTTAATACGTTGGGCTTATACTAGGTAATTTATTATAATTAAATGTTTGCTTTATAAGATTTTTTCTTTTAACTTTGACAGCCCACACCTGTACTGTCAGGCTCCAGCAGCAAAGGCAATGCACAGCAAATGTGATTTCTCTTCACCAAACCCATCACAACACCAGGGGAGCCTCATGACAAAGACCACATAAGGCTACGGTGAATCAAAGGTCCTGGTTTGATATAACATCCAAAACAGTCTGGACACCTTTTATAGTTTGTTAGAGCAACATGTAATTCCATTCAATGAATTAGTTAAATTTACTGTTGACTTCGTCTCACCCAGTAAAATATTATAGACAGTTTCAGCCTGAGACCAAACCACCATACACAGACCACGCAAACCGAGTAAATGAACTTCCGCCAAGTGAACAGCTGTGGACCAGGCAGTGCACGAATGACAGAACAGAGCAAAATCAGAGCAGAAAAGATCACCCCTCCATTAGAGAGTAAACAGAGGCTTCTGTCCAGTGACCCCAGTGAGATAGACGCTTCACTGGGAAGCTGATGTCTTCCTTGACAGAAACAAGATAATGGACTCTAGACATAGCAAGGACTTCAGCTGGGAAAGACAGGAGAAAACCCCAATAAAGCGAAGAGACTTGAAGAAGAGGGGTTAACTTCAAATTCTAAAATCGCATGGAACTTAATAACTGAATGGATACGTGAATGGCCACAAATCCATACCATATTTTCTCATCTCTCTCAAGAGACAGAGAAACAGAGACAGAGGCAGAGAAAAAAATACACACACACATACAGAGAGACAGTCCTGGCTTTAAATGGTCTCATCATAAACCTTGGCTGATGCAGGGTACCTATACAAGTATGTATTTTATATGTGCATACATCTTTGTAAAATGTATACATATACATTTGTGTACTGTAAAAATTTTAGTACACACTGTGAACAGTTTTTCAAGTCTGGTACAGATTTATCCCCTCCATCTTCCTCCACCCCAAACTTAATAATAGTGATATTATCTGTCTGAAATACAACTATATTTTAACCAAACCTTTACTGTTGGATATTTAGATTCTTCCCTGTCATTTTCTTTTTCATTTTTTAAAATATATAATCTTAACCACACTGAGATGAACAGCTTAAGAGTATATCTTTGTGAAATTTGCAATCATCTCCAAATGAATTATTCGAAGTAAAATTTGTATATTGCTTCAAGGAGACTGAAAAGAAAGTCGGAGCCCAAAGGGCATACACAAATTGAACATTTTTGAAACCGACCGATGAACATTTCTCCAGAAAATTTATTCCAATTGACATTCTGCTTTGGCAGCACTATGAGATAAGCTTTCTCCCAAATCCCTAGTTGTCCTGAATTGGTCCCTGTTATCATTCACCACTGGTGGTACAATACTGACTTTTGAGTGTGTTGTTCAAGCACTAAGTCCTGGCCAACTGTTTGCGACCCCATGGGCGGTAGCCCTCCAGGCTCCTCTGTCCATGGGATTTCCCAGGCAAGAATACTGGAGCGGGTTGCCATTTCCTTCTCCAGGGGATCTTCCCGACCCAGGGATCAAACCCACGTCTCTTACATCTCTTGCATTTCAGGCAGATTCTTACCTTGATCCAGTACTTGCACTACAGTCTTATTATACCTGGATGATTTTTCTGCATATTCTATTGTATTTCATTTACATGTATGGCCATTATTTTTATCACTGCGGCATAGTTATAATTATTAATCGTTAATGAATTTAAGTATCTGCTAGTACGAAAGCTACTTCCTTATCTCTTTTTCATGATTTCTTAGCTATTCTATTTTAATTTTTCTGCATAAGGTTTAGAATTACTTTTTCCCATTTATTTGGACAATTTATTTGAACACTGGAAAGAAAATGGTATTTTGATTGAAGTAAGTGTAAATTTAAAAGTATATTTGAGAAAATTTATTTACAACATTAAGTTGACTCATCCAGGAAAATTATTTTACTCTATATACTTGTTATAACAGAGAACATAGTTCAGTACGTTTTTTCACATAGTACTTCTTGTGTCGTTTTTGTACACCTTAAACACTTTTAAAAACATTTTCGTAGTTTAATCATTTTTTACGTGTAAGCACTATTTAGTTTTGTAAATGTATTTTCAGGGGTATTACTTGTTCTATTTTTGTTGAAAATGGCAACATTTATGTACTATAATTTTTAAACAGTCTTTTCCGGGAATGTAGAAAGATACTAATTTTATGTATTGACTTTGTAACTGGCTATTTTAGTAAATGTCTTGGGTTCGAAAGTTTTCAATGGATGCATGCTTGGGTGCTTGGTTGCTCAGCCATGCCTGACTCTTTACAACCCATCAGACTGTAGCCTGCCAGGCTACTGCTACAACCCACGGACTGTAAGTGCCAGGCTCCTCTGTCCATGGGTTTTTCAGGCAAGAATACTGGAGTGGCTTGCCATTTCCTTCAACAAGGGATCATCTTAACCCAGAGATGGAACCCACATCTGTGTCTACTGCACTGCAGGCAGACTCTTTACTGGCTGAGCCATCAGAGAAGCCCAATTGACACAATTAGGATTAAACCAATTCTCTAAATTTGAGAACAATAAAAATGTGTTTCTTCTTTACGAATACTTGCTATTTGGTTGTTTCCCCAGCTCACTCTCACTTGTTTCCTTCCTTGCTTTCTTAACTGGATTTCCATGTAGTTTAAAAGAGAACTAAACAACTTTTCTCAACATGAGGATTTTGTCTTATGCCTGACTTCAGTGGGTATTTCTGAAAATGGTAACACCTACCATGTTCTACAAGATTTTATTATGTATACTTCTCAAAAGGTGCCTTTTACATCATTTATATGAGGGATATTTAGAAAAAAGTCAAAGTGATAGAAATAGAGAGTAGTAAAGTATGGCCTTGAAGGGTGGAGTAAATATGGAGAGGCTAGTGAAAGGGTACAGACTTTCAGCTGCAGATGAACTAAGGTCAGAGGAGCTAATGGAAAACAGGATGACTATGGCTGGTAGCACTGCAAAACATTTCTGTGTTAATGTGTAGTCAAGTTAAACATGTCATTTTACTGTAGAGTTTCTTAGGTCTTTTTACACAGGATCAAAAGCGCATGCTCTACGGATAAATGTGAGATATTTCTTACATGCATTTGAGTAGAGAGTATTCTTTTTCCCTGAGTTTGCTAAATATTATCAATAAGGAACAATGACTTTAATTAAACACCATGGGCTACAGTCCATGGAGTTGCAAAAGAGTCAAACGTGACTTAGACGCTAAACAATAACAACATAAGTTTTTTGCCTTCTAAGACTTAATAATTTATGAATTAAGTTGATCGGCTTCCCAATTTTCAACTACTCTACCATCTATATAACGTGTGTGTGTGTGCGGTAAGTCATTTCAGTTGTGTCCAACTGTTTGTGACCCTGTGGACTGCAGCCTGCTAGGCTTCTCTGTCCGTGGGATTTTCCAGTCAAGAATATTGGAGTGGGTTGCCATGCCCTCCTCCAAGGAATCTTCCTGACCTAGGGATTGAATCCATGTCTCTTATGTTTCCTGCATTGGCAGAAGGATTCTTTACCACTAGCACCACCTGGAAAGGCCATCTATATGTGAACTCATACAATAAACTCACATTCAAATCCAAGTCATGTGTAAATGAGATTTTGTTTGAAGGATTTATTTTTGTGCAAGTCATTTTTTCATGTTTTCTTACAACTGCAATGCTGACTTCTATTTTTTGTTGTTGTTGTTGAGGATTTCCAAAAATGCATATGGTTTTTGGGTTTCCTTGGTGGCTCTGTGGTTAAGAATCTGCCTGCAATTCAGGAGACTCAAGAGATGTGAGTTCAATTCCTGGGTTGGGAAAATCCCCTGGAGAAGGGCACGACAACCCACTGCAGTATTCTTGTTTGCAGAATCCCATGGACAGAGGAGCCTGGAGGGTTACAGTCCACTGGGTCACACAGAGCTGAACACGACTGAAGTGACTGACCACACAGGCACACATATGGTCTTTGCTTTGTGAATGTGCTTCACCTACGTGTTCATTGAAAAGTGTGTGTTTTTCTCCCATGAAACGAATAGAGGTGATTCTATTTAGAGGGTTTTTATGACATTAATTTTCTTTTACTAAGCTTTTTGTGATTAATTGACTATTTTCATTTTCTACTTTTTAAATTAATTTTGCTAATTTATATTTTTCTAAGGAAATTGCTTATTTCAATGTGTCAGGACAGGTTTTCCTAATGTGATGGTTTCACAGTGTTTAAACTATCTTCATCCATAGCTATATGATCAGTTTCATTTTCAGTGTTAGAAATTTGCTTTCATATATTTCTCATCATATTAGCTAGAGGAGTTTATTGATCTTTGCAAAGAGGATCTCATTAAGTTACTGATTAACTATAATTAATTATTGCTTATTTTAGTTGCTTTAACTTACTAATATTTTACTCACACTTCCCTATAATTATGTTATTTTTTAATAAATGATCCTTGTGAGTCTATTTTGTTTATATCCTTTTATTTCTTATTTCTGGAGAAGGAATTCTAATTTATCAATAACAGTTTTCAAAGAAATGTATTTCTTTGAATAGCAGTTTGGTTGCCTCTTACAAATTTTGATACATTTTGTTTTCAAATTAAAAGGTTCTCAGTTTTCAAACAAGTATCTAAACTAACCATTTGTTACGCATTTTTTGTTTTAGTTTTGTTCAGAGAATGAAGTATGAACAATTTATTCATTTGAAATATTTATTGATCTGTCCCTACACAATCAACTTTTGTATATGTTCTTGGCTAGTAGTTAGGTAATAAGTCTAATTTTGTTCTAAATAAGTAAAACAGGTATAAATATATAAATATTTGCATGAGTGTGTGTTAAGTTGCTTCAGTTATATCTGATTTTTTGTGACCCCATGGACTATAACCCTCCAGGCTCCTCTGTCAATTGGATCCTCTAGGTAAGAATACTGAAGTGGGTTGCCATTTCCTTCTCCGGGAGATCTTCCTGACCCAGGGATCGAACCAGTTTCTCTTATTTCTTCTGCGTTGACAGGTGGGTTCTTTACCAGTAGAGCCACCTGGGAAGCTCCATCAATATTTAAATATTTATTAATATAACTCCTAACACCAAACATAGTACTTGGCACAAGGCTATTTCATGATGTCTACATAAATCTTTTAAGATACTATTCTGATATACTATATCTCTATTTGGGACTTCCCTCTTAGCTCAGTCGGTAAATAATCTGCCTCAATGCAGGAGACCTGGGTTCGATTCTTGGGTGAGGAAGATCCCCTGGCGAAGGAAACGGCAAACCACTCCAGTGTTCTTGCCTGGAGAATCCCATGGACAGAGGAGCCTGGCTGGCTGCAGTCCATGGGGTCGCAAGAGTCGGACACGATTTAGTGACTAAACCACCACCATATCTCTATTCACTTTTTGCCTAGATACTTCCTTAAGTATATTTACAGTTTATTTTTAATTTTAAACCAGCCTTGCTTCCTTGAAATACACCCACATTAATGATTAATAATATTAAATTTTAGAATATTGCTTTCTGTACCTTTCATTTTGTCTCCTATGTTGCTATGGATTTATATTTTATATAATTTCTGAATGACATTTATTTCAAATACTCATGACAACTACATCTTTACTGTGATCTTTCCAATTATTGATATAAATGTCCTTTGGAAATCTAATTAATTTTTATCTAATATAAATATTATAGTTTTATTTGACTTTTTTGCTCTATATATCCTCTTTTGCTTTATGTGTCCTTTAACTTTTAATATTTTGGAAATTGAGTGTGCAATTTATTCATTATAAAAGCAGATGATGCAGAAGATGAAAATTACATTAATAACAGAACTAATTCAGATGGAACATCTAAGAAGCAGTCAAGACCACCATTTTAACAGTAGCTTTTTAAAAATTTTAAAGACCACTTTTGAAAAACGATGACACACATAAATGGCAAAATTATTTTTCCAGTCTGCAGAAATACTTACTATCCACATATATTGATGAAATATCCAATTGGTGAAATTTGAACCATTTTTTACGTACAAAATAAATATGATTTTATATCGTTCATTCTTATCAATTTGTGACTGGTGGAAAATTTCAAAGTTACCTGGAGTAGAGGGTGATGGAGTGGGTAGAGACCATGGACCAAGAATTAGGATAACTATTTGTATCAAATTTTTTCCAGTAAACACCTGGACATTTTACACAAGCTACAAAACATATCAAGTAGTACTCTAGGAGTGCAAATGGAATAATCTCAACTTCCAAGGAAGATTAAGAAAACATAAGATACTGTTGAAGACATCAAATATAACATATTTTACCTGAGAGCACTGCCTTCAGCTGCATTGATTGGAAAGAGCACTAAGCTTTTTCTCCAAATTCCACTACTCATATGTGCTGATAAAGAATTAGAGATAGAGAGTAGTGAATTTAGAATGTCCCTTGAGTACTTCTCAGGTAGAACTGTCCCTTCTCTCTCTCTGCTCACCTGTACTTGTTTCTAGACTGCCGGCTACCTTTACTCAGTGAGCCAGAACTATAAACTCCAATTGCTCTATACAAGAGCTTCTGCGATCCATGCTCAAAGAAGTATTTATTCTGAAGATTACAGTCCCTCACCTAAACAGTTCCTCCTCTCCCTTTGTTGATGGCTGCAGCTTAATTATTTCTGAATTCTCTGTGTAGCATTAGTGATTGGAAATCATTTTCCTCCGAATTCTATAAGTATGTCTACATTCTTTTCAAGTATCCAGAGTTGCTCTTGAAATGTCAAATTGCCATTGTGTTTTCCAATCCTGTAAAGTATGTATGTGTTAGCTGCTCAGTCGTGTCCAACTCTGTGACCCCATGGCCTGTAGCCCACAAGGCCTCTCTGTCCATGGAATTCTCCAGGCAAGAATATTGGCGTGGGTTTACATTTCCTTCTCCAGGGAATCTTCCCAACCCAGGGATCAAACCCAAATCTCCCACATTGTAGGCAGATTCTTTACTGTCTGAGTCACCAGATATGGTTTTTATTAGTTTGGTTGTCTGTTGGGTTATCCTTTTTCTTTACCTTTGAGTGTTTCTGGTGTCGTCTGTCCTCTATGACCATGTCCTTCTGAAGTTTCACAATGACATATATTGGAGCAGGTCTCTTTTCACTCACACTGGGTGCTCAGTGGATGTCCTCAATCTAGGTGCTCATGGCCTTCAGCTCAAGCAAACTTGATTAAGTTGTTCAATAATTTTATCCTATAAACTTTAATAGTTATTTCAACCTCTTTTTATAAAAGTTTTTAACAGTTTTATTGAAGCTTAAATAACATATAATGAAACGTGTGGATTTGAGATACGTAATTTAAGAAGTTTTGAAATAGATATGCACGTGTGAAGCTACCATCACACTCAAGATAATGAATCACTCTCAAGAGTATTCTCATGACCTTCTGCTGCCTTTCTGATTTTTATTTCATCGATTTCTGCACTGATTCTTATTACTTTTCTTATTATTACTTTGGGTTTTATTTGCTCTTTTTATAGTTTCTGAAGTCAAGGTTTTTGCTTGGAGAACTTTTGTCTTTAATATAGGCATTTAGAACATTAACTTTCATCCACAGTATTGCTTTAGATTCAGCCTACAAATTATGATATATCGGGTCTGCATTTTACATAGATTTAATGCTCATGGATGTGCCATTAAAATTATGACTCTCTTATTCTTGATCAGCTAATTTTGTTTTTCTTCCATTTCCATGTTGTACATTTTATAGACCATTTCAGAATAATATTGCATAATATAATTTCTAGTGTATCTGAGAAAATTATTTTCTTGCCTTCACACGTCGGTTACAATACTGGATTTTGGTTCTTAATTCACATCCATTGCTCCATTGTCTTCAGTAATTTAGTTTTGTAGATGTGAAATCACAGCCAGTTGGAATTTCCATTCTACTTTATAAACAGTGCATATTTATTTCTATTTTCTTTTCAGCCTTCATAGAGATATTTTTATGTTGGGGGTGGTTTTTTTGTAGTGTGATAGCTTAAATTTTTTGTTGGGACATGTCTATAAGTGTTTCTGTTTGCAATTAATTTACATGGAATTTTTCATACACAGTTTAGTCTTAGTGCAATTTTGAGGATCCAATTTTTAGGTGCCATACTGTTAAAAGACATATTTGGAGTAAACTCATGAATTTATTTGGCCATAAAACGCACTCAAAGTCCAGATAGATTTGTTTCCAGTCAATTCCATGTGCCAATAAAGAAACTAAAACTTCTTTATGAGACACAGTGTTAAGGCCAAATTTATTTGTTTCATGGCTTACTCATCCTCAACTTCACAGTCAACTAGCAATTTTAGTACAGCTAAAACAATAGATGAGAAATTCTTACTGTTAATCAACTTTTTGCCACAGGTTCAGTAATTTTGAACATCTAAGCAACTGTATCTGGTCCTTGTCTCTCAAAGCTTTTTCAAATCTTCTCTCTTACTTTTGAGGAATCTAGAAATAATCAGTTTTCACCACCATTTTGGGCCCTAGATTCTGGATTCTCTCTATGCCTTTTCAATTCTGCTTGGAAAATGGGCAATTCTTTCCTGAGTTTATCTCTTTCTTAAAACAGCATCAAAAATCAAATGTGAAAACCAACATGTCGATTCTTTCCAACTCCTTCACCTTCGTTCTGCAGGATCAGTAGATATTTGATCTACTTCTCAAGTGCCACGGGTAACAACCATTTCACCAAATGTCACATCACATAAGTTGTCATCTTTTAGGCCTCTAATGTCAGTTTCCTTATCATCTACTCTTTGACCACTAAACAAATGAGATACAATCTAGTTTTTGTTTTGGCAACACCCCATTTCAACACACAACTCACAAATATTTTAGGCAAGGACAGCTGTTTAAAGATATAAACCCCAGATTTCAAAATGTTTATACTGTATAATTTTATGTCTCATTAATACGAAGTTTGCTATATGCTTTCTCTATTGGTTTTAAGTTCTTCTCCAAAAGATAATACAGGGATACAGTTTCCTTCCATTTGTGTATTTCTCATGTCTAACTTGGTGGCTTCCAAGATTACCAGTGGTATTTTCCTCAAGATTGTGTTGGCAGGAAAGAAGATTTTGTGTAGGAGGATTTTTGTTATTATTTATTTATCTTCCTATTGTAGTGAGGACACTTCCATGAGAGCTACACTCTTAACAAATCTTTAAGTGTATAATACAATATTAACTATAGGCACTATATTTTATAGAAAATATTTACAATCGATTTGTTTGACTGAAACTTTATATCTATTACACATGTCCCTGTTTTTCCACTCCTAGCCCTTGGGAAGCACCATTCGAATCCTTACTTTCACAAGTTTGACTCTCTTATGCATTTCATACAAGTGAAATCACGTTATTTGTCCTTCCATGATTGTTAACTAAGAGCGTAACTTCCTCCAGGTCCATCCATGTAGCATACGGCAGAATTCCCTTATTAAGACTGAATAGTATTTTACTGTATGTATAACAATATTTTCTTTTTTAATTTTATTTTTAATTAGACGATAATTGCTTTACAAATGTTGTGTAGGTTTTTGCTATACAATAACATGAATCAGCCATAAGTATACATATATCCCCTTCATCCTCTTTTCCAAAGTGGTTGCACCATTTTACATTCCCATCAATAGTGCAGAATTGTTCCAATTTCTGCATCTTCTCTCTAACACTTTAAAAAAAAAATCATACCCATCCTAGCAGGTGTTAGGTGATTTCATCTCATTGTAGTTTTGATTTGCATTTTCCCAATGATTAGTGTGGATCACAATAAACTGTGGGAAATTCTTCAAGAGATGGAAATACCAGAACACCTGATCTGCCTCCTGAGAAACATATATGCAGGTCAGGAAGCAACAGTTAGAACTGGACATGGAACAACAGACTGGTTCCAAATAGGAAAAGGAGTACGTTAAGGCTGTATATTGTCACCCTGCTTATTTAACTTATATGCAAAGTACATCATGAGAAACGCTGGGCTGGAAGAATCATAAGCTGGAATCAAGATTGCCAGGAGAAATATCAATAACCTCAGATATGCAGATGACACCACC
>NW_011494804.1:604970-613744 GCF_000754665.1 Bison bison bison
CAACCAGTCCATTCTGAAGGAGATCAGCCCTGGGATTTCTTTGGAAGGAATGATGCTAAAGCTGAAACTCCAGTACTTTGGCCACATCATGCAAAGAGTTTACTCATTGGAAAAGACTCTGATGCTGGGAGGGATTGGGGGCAGGAGGAGAAGAGGACGACAGAGGATGAGATGGCTGGATGGCATCACTGACTCGATGGGCGGGAGTCTGAGTGAACTCCGGGAGTTGGTGATGGACAGGGAGGCCTGGTGTGCAGTAATTCATGGGGTTGCAGAGTCGGACATGACTGAGCGACTGAACTGAACTGAATGATTAGTACCATCAAGCATCTTTATTCAAGTACTACTGACTGGCCATTTGTATGGATTAAAGACATAAGACTTGAAACTGTGAAACTCCTAGAAAAAAAAAAAAAAAAGCATAGTTAAAATCTTGATATTGTTTTTAGCCGTGATTTTTTTTTTTGGATGTGATATCAAGAGCACAGGCAATAAAACCAAAAATAGACAAGTGGGGTTACATCAAACTAAAAGTTTTCAGCACAACAAAGGATATAACCAGTAAATGAAAAGGCAACCTGTGGAGTAAGAGAAAATATTTGTGAACCCTATATCTGATAAGAAGTTAACATCCAAAATATACACGTATCGTCTACAATTCAATAGCAGAAAAAATATGTATGTATAAATGAGGGAAGGACTTTCATAGACATTTCTCCAATGATGATATACGAATGATCCACAGGTATATGAGAAGTGAAGTCACTCAGTCGTGTCCGACTCTTTGTGACCCCATAGACTGTAGCCTATCAGGCTCTTCCGTCCATGGGATTTTCCAGGCATGAGTATTAGAGTGGGTTGCCATTTCCTTCTCCCAGGTAAATGAGAAGGTGCTCAAAACTCACTAATCAGAGGGAATTTCATAGGAGGATTTTATAGGTGGCAATAGTCCACATTAACATCAGCTTAGAATTCATTGGGTTTAGAAGTCAGTCATATGGCCTCTTCTTTCTGAAAAAGAGACTTAGAAACGGGGACTGATGCGTAGCTAGGAAGAAGAGATGGGTGTGGTCTCCACCTTGTGCGCATGCTCAGTTGTGGACCCCAGGGACTGTACCAGAATCCTCTGTCCATGGGATTATCCAAGCGAGAATACTAGAGTGGATACATGTATATGTATGACTGAGTCCCTTCACTGTTCACCTGAAATTATCATAAATTGGTTCATTGGCTATACCCCAATACAAAATGTTCTTGGTGTTTAAAAAAAAAAAAAAAAACAATAATAATGTTATAAAAAAAAGAATACTGGAGTGGGTTGCCATTTCCCCTGCCAGGGGATCATCCCAACCCAGGAACCGAACATTGGCTCCTGGGTCTCCTACATCTGCAGACGGATTCTTTACTACTGAGTCACCTGTCACTAAAACCTATCCCAGCTCCCACTTCAGCTCCTTTACAGGAAGAACAGAATTGGAGTGCAGTCACCAAGATGAATCCTTGTCTCCCCCTTGTGGCTCCTTGAAGCCATAATCGTTTCTGGGCCGACTATTCCATACACTTAGGCAGGAATTAGATTTCCAGTTTCTGGCCCCCAGGAGCCAAACTTGTCAGGGGTAACAATAAGAGACCAGACCAGAAAGCGACACACATGCTTCTTTATCCTAAGGTTTTGCTTTGCAGTTTGCATTAAGCAGTGCTCTAAGACAGCATTTCAGACAGAGACAAAAACCCGATGAAAGCAACTGAAAAACAGGCTTTCTGCAGTCAAGGCAAAATCCCAAGGAGAACTTCTTAAGGCACACAAAGCAGCAGAGGGTAGAGACACAGACAAGCCAAATGGCGTGAGTCAAGTGGTCTTGACATGAATTTCAGGATCAGAGGCATTTTCATGTTTAATCCAGTAACCAGGAACCTCCTAATCAACCCACTTACTCTCTGGGAGGTTCATGATCTGCAGGGTTCTGGAAATTATCAAAGATCTGTAAGAGTAAAACAGAAAGTACACAAGAGATAGGTGGCCACTTAAATGCTTAAGGCGTGTTTGTGTCATTTAGTTGTATCTGACTCTTTGTGACGCTTTGGCCTGTAGCCCACCAGGCTCCTCTATTCATGCAATTTCTCAGGCAAGAACACTGGAGAGGGTTGCCATTTCCTCCTCCTGGGGATCTTCCAGACCCAGGGATCAAACTCGTATCTCTTGCATCTTATGCATTGACAGGCAGATTCTTTACCTGCTGAGCCATCGGAGCTTCCCTAAATATACAGAGTATGTCTTTATTCAGGGGAAAAGGGGAATATAAGTTCAAAGCCATGTTTGTGCTACTATGACCAGGGGCATCATCCTATTCTACTAAGGAACAAGCTTTCCAATGGCCTTTCAGCCAGAAGGACTTGGTCTACTTTCCTGATGAAGTGTATCTGCTGCAGCAAGACTGATTTCTGTGACCACTGTCCCTGTTTGCAAAAAAAAACAAAACAAAACAATTTCTTGTCTCTGAAGTTTGGTTTCATCCCGAGTTAAGATGTCACAGAATTAGCATAACCATCAATGCTGCTGAGCACTTATTCACAGAATAGTTTCAGATGTAAGTTACAGTGGATTTCTATGCTTTTGAGCCCCAGCCTTCCTCTTGAGTAAAATCATCTAATTTTGGAGGTTGAAAAGAACTGTTTGAATTTTTTATACACATTCTCTTTCAGCTACCACTGAATTATAGGCCTTTTGTGGCAATGAAAGCCACTCAGGTTTCTACCTATCACTTAAATATCCTCTGAAGATTTTTAATCAGTTTAAATGATTCTCTCAATCATACACTAAAAACTCAGCTTTCCCCTGGATGGACTCAGTTGTGGTTTAATTGAGAACTGGTCCTCCCTAGATCTATCCTGATGACATATTCGACAGTATTTCCTCTCTAAAGGATTTAAAAGATCCTAGAGCCTGGATGTGAAGTTAAATTGCAGACAATTTTAAAGGACATGGCTAGAGGCAATTTGGTGATTTTTGCTGTTGAGTTTTCAGTTGTGCTTACTGCCTAGTCATCCCAGTTGATCACTTTATAATTAATCATGAAGCCAGGCTAAAAGATCAAATCGATAGACCTTGACCAAATTGGGTACACTGAGGGAATTTAACTCTGCTTTAACTTTGTTCTTTTTTTTTTTAATGTTTATTTTATATTGGAATAGTTTCAAGTGTACAGCCAAGTTATATTACACATATTATATTCAGTTATAAATATACATGTATCTATTCTTTTTAAAATTCTTTTCTCCTTTAGATTATCACAGAATATTGCTTTAACTTGTCCTGAGGACAACTTCACGGTACTACTCACCAAGTAGATACTAATAAAGATTTGATATGGATGATGCTGATGGAACTGACTCATTGGAAAAGACCCTGATGCTGGGAAAGATTGAAGGCAGAGGAGAAAGTGATGACAGAGGATGAGATGGTTCGATGGTATCATTGACTCGATGGACCTGAGTTTGAGCAAGCTTCGGGAATGGGTAATTGACAGGGAAGCCTGGTGTGCTGCAGTCCAGGGGGTTACAACTGAGCGACTGAACAGAACTGAACTTGTGTTCATGGCTATCATTGTAAAAGTAGAAAAATAACAAACAACAAATGAATTTTCATACAGGCTAACATAGTCTGCCTTTCAAAATAAGAGGATAAATTTTCTTGTCTCTGAAGTTTGGATTCACCCCCAAAGTTAAGATGCCACCGAATTAGCATAACCATCAGCCCTGCTGAACACTTTCTCACAATATGATTTTAGATGTAAGTTGCAGTGGATTTCCAACATGGTGAGTCGTGTGATCTGTCACATTAATCTAGGAGCCAGGTGCCGAAACTTTCTCTGGGAGAAAGTATTTACAGAGTTTTTGCTGAAGAAGTCCTAAAGAATATATGTGGGAGACGGTAGTCATTTAAGTTAGTGGATGATAGCTATTATGAGCTTTTTTTAAATATTAAAAACACCTACACTGATTGGTTCATATTTTGGGTGAAAGAAATTATTTTCAAACCTCATTTTCTCTAATCAAATAGTTATTTGTTATGGAAACATGGCAAGCTGTCAAATAGTGGAACACCTTTTTCTAATCCTGACATATTAGATTACTTTTCCCCTTCAAGATATGCAGCAAAAATATCCATAGAAGCTATAATTGGCTAAGGGATGAGACAGTCACCTCTGGCAAAAGAGGTGAAATAGGTTGACTGTTGAAATGGGAACCCCTGTTTTCCATTGTTAGCTCATGTCCCTCCTGCTCATCCCTGTGCACGGGTGAGGTTAAGCAGCAGCTGCATAGTAAGAAGCACCATGGTCCTATGGACTTGTGTTTGCTGTGTAAACTTGGGAAAAGGACTTTATTTCTCTAAGTATCAGTTTCCTCATCTGCAGACTGAGAATAATACCACCTCCCTTGTTGAACTTTGTTAAAAAGAATTCAATATAGTATATGAAACTATACTGGCCCCTGGTGGAAAATAGACACTCAATAAATGGTAGTGATTGTTATGAGTTGCTATTTTCTGGGCAATAACAATTTACTTAATTTGAATTGCACAGCAAAAGAGCCCTACCCTCTCTCCCAGAATATGACTACATTTATTTCATGGTCAAAATATTAAATGTCAATTTTAAGCCCAGAGTAAAATTTTATAGCCAGTTATCAGCTCTAGAAAATGGAGGTAGATAATGAAAATGCTGACAGATCTTGTGATGTTTTCAGGAATGTAATGGCTTCTTAAGGAACTGGAGTTGCAAGGTAAGCTGTTTACTCTTTTCTGCTAAGGAGGCAATTATGCAGGCCAGTTGGAGAAGTTTATAATATGATTAAACAGTCCAACATTAAATCAAATGGTGATTGAATCCCCAAGAGACTGTTAACCTTCATAGTGCATTTGAGTTACTTAACTGTATTTTCAGATGTCTTTGCTCTGGACAATGGTAAAGAAAATGCCAATGTTTTTAAGACAGTGTTAAAATAAAAATGGATTGATGGGAAAATGACTTTAAAGAACATATCCTAATTTTAATATACAATAAATCAGAGAAGTTTCTTCTCTTTTCATTTTTAAAAGTTTTCAAAATAACTACAATCTAGATAACTGGTCTAGACAATCTATGAATATTTGTTCCTGTTAATTTGCATCAGATTTATGTTTAATACATTGCAAACCAATTTGTGCTAATACATGTAGCTAACAAAGGTTACACTTTAAATCTGTGTAATACTTCAATTTGCAATTTATTTCTAATAAACTAGTTAGTAGTAATTTTACAGACACTAAATTTTGTTAAATATATTGCAGAAGAAGATTCTGTGTATTAGCTGTAGAAGATAAAATGCTGGTAAATATTTACCAATTTGTAAATAATGTGAGTTTATATTTAACAATGGAATGATTTATTCACTCTCATTGTGTCTGCTCAAAATGAAAATCTACAGTCTTCCATCTACTGATGTGCATTAAAAATAAATAGTAACCTCTCAATCAGTGAATTGACACTGATTTTTTAAAAAATAAAATTATAAGGGAAAGCACATTCTACTCAAAAACAGATCAGTTCAAACAATATAAGAATTATTTGGAATTGAGTAAATCATGTAGCCTCACTAAGCCTCTTCGCGAGTGTAAACTGGAAGTTAAGTAAAATAAAACAAAGTTGGGTGAGATTTCAAGTTTTACAATAATGTTCACTGGACATTTGATGACACAGTTGTATTTTTAAAAACAAAATAGCTCTAAGAAGAGTAAGAGGATGTTTATTTAATAGGTAACAGAAAGAAGTGGTTAAAAGCATGGAGCACTCTATTACCAGGTACAAATCTCTGCTTTTTCCTAACTGGCTTTGTGATAACTGGTAAATTGTTAGACTCCTCTGGGCCTGGCTTATACCCATGTGTAAAATGGAAAATAAATAATACCACTTATTTGTTTTAAGACTTGAAGGGATTAATATATATCTTCAAACTGTGCCTGGAAAAAGTACTGAATTTCTAGATGTATATATATATTTGAAAGCCTGTTTCTCATGGGGCCATTTTCCAAAAATTTCAGATAGGTGTTCATAATGAAAACTCACATTCACTTTATTCTGTAGTAGGTATGATAAGAAGAGTATTATATATTTTTACATCAAATCTCACTGTATTATGAAAAATGAACTCATAATTGGTAGACATTAGATTAATGTTCCCCAAAATTTGATAGCATATATCAAAATTATGTGGATGACTTGTTAAAACACAGATGCTGGGCTTCACCACCACAGATTCCTATTCTAGATCTGGGGTGAGGTCTAAGAGTTTGTATTTTTCACAAGCTCCCTAGTGATGTTGACGTGTTCCTTTGGGGACCACACTTTGAGAATCATTGCTCAAGTGGACAATTTGGAAAAGGAACCACTTGAACATGGAATGTGTATATATAATAGAATGTATATTTAGAATATGTGTGTGTGTGATTTACTTACAGAAAGAAAGAAATTCCACTAATGCAGTTTGTGCTAACACTTGACTAGTTAGTTGTCTAGGATGGCTGCTCACATATGCTAAAAAAAAAAGTATTCAGATGACTTGGGTTCTACTTTTTAGGAAGTCCCTGTTGGTCTGGAAACATCTTTAAGCACATCCAGTTAGGGAAAATGTTCGGTCTTTCTGTAGCAGAAGATAACGAACAGAGAACAGGTGGGAAAATGATGAAGACAGTCATGATGTATTAGCAAGTTGCACTGACAAGCTAGTCATACTGCCCCTCAAAGCTAAGCAGGGGCCAGCTGAGTCTCCCCAGCTCCAGGGCCTGGGACCAAGGGAGTGTCATCTAAGCCGTGTTTTAGGAAGATTAATTTTGTGGTAGAAGAGAAAACAATAGATATTAATGTAGGCTGGCAAGAGGCTATGATCATGGAACTCATGTGAATGCTGGCAGGAATAAAGAGAGGGAAAGAGAGGGAGGCATCTAAAGAAAGCGTTTTATTAGTTTTATAACACTCTGACTCTAAACCAACATAGCATGGCTTCAAGGGTAGCCTTTTTTGTCATCCTGCATCAACCTGGAAGCAAAAACCCTCACTGGTCTTCATGTCTCAAATAAAAACTACTTTACCCGTGATTAGGTTCAACCAAGATTTCATGTTTCACTCTCTTTGTCAGTTTCTCCCCTCTCTCTCAACCTTCCAAGACTTTTCTTCTTTTTTCTTTACTCTCTCAGCCACACCATCTCCTATGAAACTTGTGGGTAAAAGGATACAGAGCCAAGGTAAATATTCTGGTACAGTTATATTTCATTGACTTGTTTTGTTTGCTCTTATCTGACCAGCAGAGAATAAGGATGTACTGTAATATGGAACCAGGTTCCCAGATGGTGCTGGTGGTAAAGAACCTGCCTGCCAATGCAGGGGATATAAGAGATGCGGGTTTGATCCCTGGGTTGGGAAAATCGCCTGGAGGAGGACGTGGCAACCCACTCCAGTATTCTTGCCTGGAGAATCCCATGGACAGAGGAGCCTGGTGGGCTACTGTCCATAGGGTTGGGAAGACTTGGACTGAAGCAACTTGGCATGCACCCATAATGTGGAACAAGAGAGGATAGAAATGAAGAGAAAGAATGATATTTTAAGAGTGCCCTCTCCAGGCCATATTGCAATTGCTTATCCTTTATCATCTTATTTAGAAAGATGAAGGCAAAGGTCTGTGAGCAGAGGTGAAAGGATAAATTCTGGGGCTGGAGATGGAGAAGAGAAAAAAAAAACAAGTCTGAAATATAGTAAGGAGAGAGGTAAAGTGCCGACAGGGATACTTATGGTTACCAACCTCATCACTTAGTCAATCTGGCAGAGAATGTAGTGAAGTCAAGGAGAACGCAAGGTCACTAATCACTTTATCCAGCCATTCCGGCTGTTGCTAAAATGGTACACGCAGTTCCATTATGTAATATCATTGTATGCACATTATTTCTGTGGAACACAGCAAGTCAAATGTGAAATGATGCAGTTGCATTGATTCTTTCATTTATAAGAGCTAAGATGCATTGAGTAATGTATTACATGTTTGGCACTGAGCTGTTCTTGTTGCCAATAAACACTATGAAGACAAAGTGTAAAAACAAGCATTTAAAAGCAGAAAGATAGGAGGAAGTCACTAGATCACAAAGCTCTACATATTGGATTTCAAGAAATACCAAAGCTAGTGCATCCATGGATATTTAGCATCTCATTGGAGGATTCTAGTCCCCCTAAATTTCGGAAATCATTTTATAATGAGCACAGCACCTAGGATCCATCTATGTACCATGAGACAATGTCTAAATGACAAAGCTGTCTGCAAATGTCTCCTTCATTTTTGTGTGAGGTATTTTTCGGGGTGAATCTCCATGACACAGTAATGACAGCTGATATCTTGGTGGTTGCAGGAGCCTTCAGCATGTTGATACCAAATCCATTTTAATGCTTCACGAAATACAGCATTTAAAGAAACACAGTCCAACAAAGTGTGTGCATTATTTTTGCCACATGTATTTTCAAAGAGAAAATAATAAGAAGTTGAAAAATATTATCTTACTCATTATTAAGAGGATATTCAGTTTTGACACTGTTATAGATACATCTGGGTTGCTACTTTTTTTTTTTTTTCCTTTTTAGTCTTAATTATAAACTGACATCCCAGAGATGCTTAGATCCATAGAGAAAAGAGTGATGAAATGAATCTTTTATTCAGATGGAACTTTTTAAATGTGATTTTTTTTTTTTTTTTTT
>NW_011494804.1:613844-620505 GCF_000754665.1 Bison bison bison
TTTTTTTTCTGAGTGGTAGAGAAAGAGATTTAAATAAGAGGGAGGGTGGTATTCTATCCGGAGAGGGGACTGATATGACAAATGTCACTGGAAGTTACAGAAATAGTAGCTAAAATTTTAACAGGCTTTGGAAGCTTAGAGAACACAGGCAAGGACAGTCATGAAAACACCATCATTGGTCTGGGGGGCCTTGCTTCTGCAGCACAACCCACCATACTCCTGGGCAGGACAGACTCCTTACTGGGCCTCTGCCTCTAGTTCAGAAGCACAGACAGTGAGAGAGAAGAATAAAAGGTTTAGTCCCTATATGATTTTGTGGACTAGAAGGAATGTAAACTCTATTCCAACTATGAGCTTTTGTTATTCAAATATCCTCTTCTGCAAAAGTGCAGAAATTAGGAGGAAAAGTATCTTATGCAGAAATGGGAATTTGACAAATTAGTTATCGGCACTCTAGAACAACCAGGGTGCCTTTTCTGGTGTGGCAAATGGGCTGCTTATTGCAGACAGGGATATTCACTTCTGGCATATTAAACACAAATAAAATGCACGCTAAAAGTGGTGGTCAAATTTACCTGATGGGGTAGTACTCTTCAGTGAAAATCTGAATCCATTAGACTGGCCTAAGAACTGCCATTCAGAATATCATTCCTGTTAAAAAATATCTTTTGAATTTCAAACAGTTGATTTGCAGATGAGCTTCTGGTACAGTCACAAACTGGGGCCCAAATTTTCCAGAAGTGTACAAAGGAGTGGTAAGATATCATTACTTGAATACATCAGAGTTTGATGAGACAGTAGCCATGCATCCAGAGATAATCTGAAAGAGTCCAGCACTTGCTTAGTCATTTACCTACATTCCGTATCAGCTCTCTTTAACTTCATCCATATCAAGGCCTCTCTCAAGTGCTTATTGATACTCTTATCTGGTCTGCTTAATTAAGCACACTATTGACAAAACCTGGATCTTTATTTAATCTAGCCTAGTAGAAGTCAGAACCACTCTTTCAATTACTGATGAAACTCAGCCAAAGTGAAAGATAAACCTCAGGGTGACAAGTCAGCTAAGTTAATATTTTGGCATATATTATATGGCAGATGCTGTCCTAAGCCCAGAACAAATATTGTCTATTTAATCCTTCAAAAAACCCTATGAGATGAGTATTACTTTTTTCCCCAGTTAACAGATGTGGAAACAGAGGCTAAAGTTTCCAAAGCTAAAAGCAGAACCAAGATTTAGATCCAGGAATTTTATTTCAAGAGCTTGCTCTTAATTACTCTCTTGTGTTGATAGCCACTTACATCTGTCTGAGAGGTGATGCATTCATTCTAATCAAATGGATTTTGCAGCAGAGTTGATTATCAGTAGGGAAAATCAAAAATTACTATCTTTTCTCCCTTAAATGATGATAAATTTTTTTTCATGGATTGATGACTTTAACATGTTTTATTATTTCTCAATCCATTTAAGAGTTTGGCATTAGTTAGTCATTGATTCACTCAAAACTAATATATATATATTATATAGAAATACTTATGTGTTTGTGTATCATATCAGCTTTTAGGAGAGATATTTCCTATCAAGATGATTAATGATAACAAAGCCATCTTTTTTTAGTTTTAATTTTTCTTATTGTATGTGCTTACTTATCAAAAATAATTCATTCCATGTAATTCACTGGCTTACTACCTAGAACATTCAACATGCATATGACCCCGAGACTGAACCTGCGTCTCTTGCACCTCCTGTATTGCAAGTAGATTCTTTACCGCTGGGCCACCAGGGAAGCCCATTAGAAATATCCTCTACGATTAATTTTAGAATAACATATACTTCTGAAAACATGCACATTGCTAAAAGGCTAAAATATAATTCTAGTTCCATAACCACTAACTGAAAGGAAACTAACAACTTTTTGAGTCAAGTCTTGTTCTGCGTTCTTTACATTCATCTTTTCATTTAACTTTTCTATGACAGCAAGAACTAGCAACATTCCATTTGACAGATGAGGAAACTGAGATTTGGGGAGGCTAATAAAGTAGTCTATTATCAGATGGCTGGCTGATGATGGAACTGGGATTTAAAACTAAGTATGTGGACTCTGGAGCCTTAGGTCTTAAACATTGCACAACGCTTGTTCTCTGCAGTCATAAATTATAAACTATATTTTCTTTGATATCTAATTTCTTTGAAGCTTTTCTTCCTTTGGGCCTGCATACTAACCAGTTGTACTACATGATTTGTGACTACAAATTAGGAGAAATGTTCAGATTTTCATCAATAGTATCTTTTTTAAAAACAAAGTTGGAAAAAATATCTGATTTTTGTAATGTTTGTTGAGCACGTTTTTATCTCGAACATGTTATGCTGAAGAATGTAGGGTTTTCAAGGAGGTTCATCATGAATCCTTCCTGGATGATACTATTTTATATGTCAATGTTTCTAAATGAGAATGGAGTGGAAGAGAGTGGCCTGAGAGAGATATAAACTTATAAGAAGCATTTTTTAACCTTGTATTGGACAGTCTTCCAAACTTCTACCTGACAATATGATAGTTCTATTTCCAGTTCAAAAGTGAAACAAATATTTTTACTGGAAAGAACAGAGTGTTTAAAAGCTACCTCCATCTTTGTTGGATCTTTCCTCCTTAGATGTGAGTGAGCGAACGTAACATGAGGATTCCTCCCCCCTCCTTTAATAGGCTAACTGTGAATAGGGTGATATACAGGGGGGAAGAGGCTAAGAGCAATCTTATCAGGCCTGTTTGTGGTCTAGATGTAATCTATAGGCACAGCATGTGTTCCTGAGCTCATGGACTGTTCAGTCTACAACATCAAGGAAGTAACACACATGGGATTTGAAATTACAAATCCAAGCAAAGCAGTCCTCCTGAGAGCATTCTGAATCAATTTCTTCTGGGAACTAGAAAAAGTTTACATGTATTCAGGGACCTAAAGTAAATCAGTCCTGAATATTCACTAGAAGGACTGATGCTGAAGCTAAAACTCCAATACTTTTGCCCCCTGATGTGAAGAACTGACTCCCTGGAAAAGACCCTGATGGTGAAAAAGATTGAAGGCGGGAGGAGAAGAGATGACAGAGGATGAGATGGTTGGATGGCATCATCAACTTGATGCACATGAGTTTGGGTAAACTCCAGAAGTTGGTGGTCGACAAGGATGCCTGGTGTGCTGCAGTCCATGGGTCGCAAAGAGTCAGATACAACTGAGCGACTGAACTAAACTGAATTGATTCAGGATCCATGACTAGGTTGCTTTCTGTTTGAGCAGTAACTGAGTTATAATATCTCAAGTTTTTAAAGCCTTTAAAGTGAGTGGAACAAGGTTACTAAAATTTCCTCATTGGATCTTCATCATAATCCCTGCAAATAAAAGATTTTTTGTTTTACCAGTGGGAGAAAAAGTGACACTCTCTAGGAAACTGAAGATATTAATATAAAAACATAGTGTGTGCTAAACACAGATGTGTTAAATTAACAATAAAAGATGTTCAGGCTGACCTCTATGAGTGTGGTTGCTATGAGGGGAGAGGAGAAATACAGGATAAAGTGTGACTAAGTAAGCAAGTTGGAAAATCACTTGATAGACCAGTCAAGGGGGTGTTATTCCAGTGTAGCAATTCATGCAGTTAATCAAAGATGCAAATGAAATATGAAAATATTATGTTACTATTGAATTAATAAAACTATATTGAAAATTAGTGAAATATACTTTCATCTATATGTTCCTGTCTATCAGGTTTTAGTTTGTTTCTGATTCAAAAGCAGGTGTTAGAAGTAGTTCTGGATACTGTTCAGAGTATTACAGTCTTCATGATCCCCAATCCTGCAAAATCACCCTGTGAAAGTTGTTCAGAAAATACCTAATTATCACTTGACATGTTCATAAGACCATGATAAAATCAATACATTTTCTTCACAGAAAGCAGGCTTTCACTGGAGTCTGAATTCCATTTCTTCTCTCATTTTTAATTTAAAAAGTGAACAGAGAACAGATTTTCTATTTGAATGTTGAGAGGAAATGCCTGAAAATTTACTACGTCTTCAGGGCTAACTTTTAAAAGTTCTTTATATTTAAAATGGCTTTGAATGAACAATTTTTAGTTGGTGGAATTTAATAACTGAAGCAATTGAACATTATCTCAAGTACCTGTGATTTTTACAAACAAAAGCCAAAAGGAAAGAAATAGGCTTTAATATAATTATACTTGCATGTGGAATCAACAGTATAATTAAGTATTTCAATTACTAGAGAAGTGATTTCAATTATGTACCATCAAACATTGGGTGTTGTATTAAAATACAAATAATTCTTACTTTAAAATATATGATGAATTCTACTTTCTTATGTTAATAAGAATAAATATCCAGTGTGGCAAATAGTGTAAGATAAAAATGTTTTACAGATTCTTTGGTGTCATGTTAGGGTCTTAATGCAACATTATGAAACTTGTGCATTGATCAATACTGTAGTCTTTGAAACCTACCATGTCTGGATAAAATATGCTTCATTCTGAAACAGATTGGTATAAAAATGCATGCATACTATAAAAGAACAAAGACAAACTGTTTTCTAAAACATTAACTTTCTTATATTCACACATTTGGATATTGGTGAAAATAAACAATGACAGCAATCTAACAAGCTGCCCAGACCTGCACAGTCCTTTTGTGTTCTAGGGGAGTGACAGATGTCAGACTGAAGAGTGAGTAACCCCCTTTCGAAGACATATTTACAAAGCCAGTGTTGCCAGAATTTTTATGTACTCTCTCACTGATCAAACCAAAAGTAAAATAAAATTTAAAAACAAAATATGTAGCTGTTCTTACTTTTCTAATACATGCCATCTTGTCACGCAATATCTGTTTGCTTCTTCAATCTGTTAGTATGATTGAATCAATTCTCTTGAGCCTCAAAACACAAAACATATAATTTGGTTCAAATCTGTAAACTTATTCATTAGCATTTCCACAGTCTACCTATAAAGCCTCAAAGTAATCATGCTCTTAAAGTAAGTTATGTTTGTCTTGATTTTAGTAGATACAACTGACTTTCCCAATTAAATTTGCATGTAGATACCTCACGGGTATTTGATGCTCAAATTTAAATTACAATAAGTTTCATTTTCCTATCAACTCTGTGGTTCTGCATCCTCTCCTTCCAACACCACTTCCCCCAAGACCAGAAGAGGCAGCCCTTGGGGCTCATGATCAAACTCTTCCCTGAATTTAAAGAAGCTTTTACTTCTTCGTGTTTCTTAATACTCTGACTTTTGACCTCATTAATAATAAAAGTCCTATGAAGTTCACAGGATAAGAAATAAATCTAGAATGACTTGAATAGCTGCACTCAAGTACCAATTTGCAATCATTGAGTTCTCAGACGAGATAACTTACCATGAGTAATTTCTGAACAAAACCATGCAGTGTGGTAAGTGTTAGACTGTCATGCCTAATTCAGACAAAATGGATCATTTCTCCTCCATATCCTTCTCTTATCATTGATTTCAGTTCAGTTCAGTCGCTCAGTTGTGTCCGACTCTTTGTGACCCCATGAATTGCAGCATCCCAGGCCTCCCTGTCCATCACTAGCTCCTGGAGTTCACCCAAACTCATGTCCATCGAGTTGGTGATGCCATCCAGCCATCTCATCCTCTGTCGTCCCCTTCTCCTCCTGCCCCCAATCCCTCGCACTAACTTTTCCAATGAGTCTTTTCCAATGAGTCAACTCTTCGCATGAAGTGGCCAAAGTATTGGAGTTTCAGCTTTAGCATCAGTCCCTCCAGAAAATACCCAGGACTGATCTCCTTTAGAATGGACTGGTCGGATCTCCTTGCAGTCCAAAGGACTCTCGAGAGTCTTCTCCAACACCACAGTTCAAAAGCATCAATTCTTCGGTGCTCAGCTTTCTTCACAGTCCAACTTTCACATCTATACATGACCACTGGAAATTTTGCTGAGATATAAGTTAACATAGTAAAATCCGCCCTACAAGGGTAGGTAGTTTTGTAAATCTTGAAAACTTATATAAAGTCTGGTGACCACCACCACATTCAAGATATAGAATATTTTCATCAACACAAAAAAGTCTGTCATACCGCTTTACATTCAGTTCCCTTCTCCCTGTTCCCATCTTTGGAAAGCAGTGATCTGCTTTCTGTCCCTATCAGTTCAATTCAGTTCAGTTCAGTCGCTCAGTCATGTCCGACTCTTTGCAACCCTATGAACCGCAGCACACCAGGCCTCCCTGTCCATCA
Organism: Bison bison bison; assembly: GCF_000754665.1. NCBI lineage: Eukaryota > Metazoa > Chordata > Mammalia > Artiodactyla > Bovidae > Bison > Bison bison. Next base: position 620,122 of record NW_011494804.1, read on the forward strand.
CCAACTCCCAGAGTCCACCCAAACCCATGTCTATTGAGTGGGTGATGCCATCCAACCATCTCATCCTCTGTCATCCCCTTCTCCTTCTGCCTTCAATCTTTCCCAGCATCAGGGTCTTTTCAAATGAGTCAGCTCTTTACATCAGGTGGCCAAAGTATTGGAGTTTCAGCTTCAACATCAGTCCTTCCAATGAATATTCAGGACTGATTTCCTTTAGGATGGACTGGTTGGATCTCTTTGCAAACCAAGGGACTCTCAAGAGTCTTCTTCAACACCACCGTTCAAAAGCATCAATTCTTCAGCACTTAGCTATCTTTACAGTCCAACTCTCACATCCATACATGACTACTGGAAAAACCATAGCCTTGACCAGGCAGACCTTTG
>NW_011494804.1:620605-639074 GCF_000754665.1 Bison bison bison
TATACTTTATTTTTTTTTAATTTTATTTTATTTTTAAACTTTACATAATTGTATTAGTTTTGCCAAATATCAAAATGAATCCACCACAGGTATACACGTGCTCTTTAATATGTTGGTCATAACTTTTCTTCCAAGGAACAAACATCTTTTAATTTCATGGCTGCAGTCACCATCTGCAGTGATTTTGGAGCCCAAGAAAATAAAATCTGCCACGGTTTCCACTGTTTCCCCATCTATTTGCCATGAAGTGATGGGACCAGATGCCATGATCTTAGTTTTCTGAATGTTGAGCTTTAAACCAATGTTTTCACTCTCCTCTTTCAATTCAGGTTTATCTTTTCTAGAATGTCAAATAAATGGAATTATAAAGAATGTTGTCTTTTTATTTTTCTGGGTCTTTCACTTAGCATAATGCTTTTTAAATGTTTCCATGCCATTGCAGGTATCAGTAGTTTGCTTCTTTTCTCCTGCTAAGTATCATTTCATTGTATGAATGAACTACGTTTCCTTTTTCCACTCCCCATTGGTGTCCATTGATGTTGTGTACAGCTTTTGATGATTATGAATAAAGCTGCCTTTACATATTTACCTATTAGTTTTTATCTGAATCTATGTTTTCATTTCACTTGAGGAATAGCCTAAGAGTGCTGAGTCTCTCGTGGCAAGAATATTTTTAACTTTATAAGAAACTGGAAATCTGTTTTCCAAGTCACCATACCAATTTATATTTCCACCAGAAACACGTAAGGATTTCGGTTAATTTGAATTCATGATTGCATTTGATATTGTTTGACTTTGTTTGTTGGTTTTTGATTGGAGTCATTCAAATATCTAGGTAGTATTTTCTCACTGTGATTTTAATTTCTGTTTTCCTAATGATTAATCATGTTGAATATCCTTATGTGCTTATTGACCATTAATATATATTTTTTGTTGTCTGATCAAATATTTTGCCCATTTTCAAAACCAGGTTGTATTATTACTGAGTTTTAAAAATGCTTTATGTATTCTGGTTTTTATATAACTCTTTGTATACTCTGGTAAGGGAGATTTTTTTTTTTTTCAATTTTCTACATCCTAAGTGGAAATGAATATTATTTATGTGAAGACAACAAATATATTATTTTCAGGTGACACCTATATAAAACTCAAGTGGTCATAAGCTACTTATGCCTATCTCGTTTACTGTACATATGGTTATACCTTCTGTGGTGTAGAAACACACAACCTTTTCTGCTTTTGAAATTGAATACAAATATAAGAAATAATTATTTATCAAATAAGTAAAATAAATAATTTTTCTTGCTTTTACTCTTTTCTTTTTACACACTCGAGTGATCTTCTGCTTTAATTAGAAATTACTATGTGATAACTGGGTAAAGAAAAATCAAACCTGGCAGTGAAGTAATTCTAAGGACATAACATGATTTCATCAAAGCTTCAACTCAATTACCGCAGGAGCCAGGTTGTCAAATATTCACCCGTTAACCACCTCTATTTTCATTTTGACTGTTTTTTTACATTAATTTTACTTGCTGAATTTATTTCAATAGAAGGAGACCACTCTACAAAGTTCCTTTAAGAAGCTTCCTTTGCTTTTTCAAAAAGGAGTCTGAGTCAGACTAAATTGTTTGTAAAAGAAAGAGATTCTGGTTCACAGTTTACTTCTTCATATGAAGTTCTAGCAGGAAACAATTAGAGCTACTCTAATGCACTGCTCTAATGATGCCACACATAGAGCAACTCGAATGATACACCATTCTTTAGAACACTCATAGCCCGGGATATGAATGTACTTCGCTAAGCATTCCTACTTCCTCTTTGATTAAATTTCTCTTCTCTGATATATTACCTAAAAAGAGAGACACAGGACAAAAAATATGTAAAGACTGGGGAAGAAAAGTAAGAATGGAAATAAACCAATGCTGATATTTATATATTTTCCCCATTACTTGGTCAGAGATTAAAACTAGTCAAGGATATTCTCCACAAATATTTCGGACCTTCTACTTCAAACTCCTGCCAAACATCTGTTGAATAATCCAATATTTTCTAAATGGTCTGTGTTATAGGACAAAAAAAAAAAAATGAGAAATGAATCTTGGCAGGAATGGCAAGTCAGACAGTGCAATCAATCCACTGTGGTAACAAGTGTTTGGAACAAGGGGAGTGCCAGTTTTTGAATGTTATGTCTTCAAGTTGGAGGATAAGAGGACCTGGAAGTATAAGATATGACAGGAGTAAATGGTCTCCTGGATCTCATCTGATTATGGGAAAGATGCCCATGGCATCTGCAGGTGTATCTGAGATGTTCAGTTCAGTTCAGTCACTCCGTCATGTCTGACTCTTTGTGTCCCCATGGACTGCAGCACGCCAGGCCTCCCTGTCCATCACCAACTCCCGGAGCTTACTCAAACTCATGTCCACTGAGTTGGTGATGCCATCCAACCACCTCATCCTCTGTTGTTCCCTTCTCCTCCTGCCTTCAATCTTTCCCAGCACCAGGGTCTTTTCCAATGAGTCAGCTCTTCACACCAGGTGGCCAAAGTACTGGAGTTTCAGCTTCAACATCAGTCCTTCCAATGAACACTCAGGGTTGATTTGCTTTAGGATGGACTGGTTGGATTTCCTTGCTGTCCAAGGGACTCTCAAGAGTCTTCTCCAACACCACAGTTCAAAAGCATCAATCCTTTGGTGCTCAGCTTTCTTTATAGATGTGTGTATGGGAGGAGGTAAATATTGGACCCACTGTTTCCCTCATGTCAGTCAAAGACTATTCCAAATGGGCTTAAAGGCGAGAAACATGAAACAAAAGATCCACAGCCTTCTAACTCCCTTCTTGTACTTTTAAAAATCCTGCTTCAAGAACTTTTCAAATATTGGATAGTATCAGAATGTTTATCAAACAGTGTTTCAGCCTGAAATTCAGTATAGCTGTGGAAGGATAATTTTCAGTGAATAGGATTTACATGCAACTGCAGATTTGGCATTGTATGGGGTCACTTTAAATAATGGACAACTAAAAAGGAGGCTAAGAATGTTCCATTTCATGCTGAATTCCCTTCCATGGTCTATCAATATAATGATTTCAGATTTTCAGGCAAACTTGGTACTTAGCAATAAAGGAGAGCTGTTTACCATACATTTTTTTAAATATACTCAACTCTTTCTTTGCTAAACCAAGACAAGGACAACAAATCAAAAATATCTCACAAAATGTTCAGTACATAAGCTCTGACAGTGAAAACACAACCATATGAATCTTGGACGTTTGGATCTCTTTCTGCCTGATTCCCTCCCCCATTTAGATGTTTTGCATAAGAAGAGGTTTGCCTAACTGCTGAGAAGACATGCACATAGTTCCAGGGCTCTATCCTAGTGTGTGCAGATGGCATAGATGGGTCTTCTTCTCAGAAAGGTGTCCCCTCCATGTATAACCATATTCATAGTTTGGATCTTCAGACCCTAAACCCCTAAGACAGATAAGGGAAGGGTCTGGGAAGGTAGAACAGGGATTATTGTGCACTAATTTCTTTGTCTGGGCAATATTTGAAATATTCACTTCAGTCCCCACCTTATCATTTCTCTTTTCCTCCCTCAGACTGGAAAAAAAAATCAGATGTCATATTCCTTCATGAGGGAAGTATGCAATAGATTGAAAATCCAAATGAATTCTAGGAATCTAGATTAACATGTCAAAAATGCATATCCTTTGGTAGCCCTGGAAAGTCACAGAATTATTGAGAGGGCTCCAATTCCTGAGAAGCCATGCCAGCAGGAGCTGGGAACACTTTGAAAGAGAATTATGATTTTTGAGGTAATAGAATATGATGGATAATGATGACATTAGCCAATGTGATGATTCAAGCAGCTCCCATCTCCAAAAAATCCTTGGCACTGTGTAACCCCCCTGGAAATCAGAGAACAACCCCTTGAAGATGGGAAACTCCAACAGAATGAAATTTAACTATTATCCTCACATTTTAGTGTTTTAAAAGAAAATTGAAGTGTAAAACCATATTATTTATACATTTTTGTTAATGGGCTGAGAGTCATACCTGATCACTAAGCTATATTTTGGACAACTAACCCAGTGTATATAATGGGAACTCCCTTTCTTCAGGGGTGACTACTAATAGCTTTGCTTACAGAGATAATTATATCTATGAATAGAATAATAATCTTTGAAAAAATCATTTAAATTAATGTTAACCTCTATACAAAATCACTTCAGATGGTAATTGCAGCCATGAAATTAAAACACACTTACTCCTTGGAAGGAACGTTATGACCAACCTAGATAGCATATTAAAAAACAGAAACATTACTTTGCCAACAAAGGTCCATCTAGTCAAGGCTATGATTTTTCCAGTGGTCATGTATGGATGTGAGAGTTAGACTGTGAAGAAAGCTGAACGCTGAAGAATTGAAGCTTTTGAACTGTGGTGTTGGAGAAGACTCTTGAGAGTCCCTTGGACTGCAAGGAGATCCAACCAGTCCCTTCTGAAGGAGATCAACCCTGGGTGTTCATTGAAAGGACTGATGTTGAAGCTGAAACTCCAATACTTTGGCCACCTCATGCAAAGAGTTGACTCATTGGAAAAGAGTCTGATGCTGGGAATGATTGGGGGCAGGAGGAGAAGGGGACAACAGAGGATGAGATGGCTGGATGGCATCACTGACTCAATGAACATGTCTGAGTAAACTCCAGGAATTGGTGATGGACAGGGAGGCCTGGCGTGCTGCGATTCATGGGGTCACAAAGAGTCAGACACTACTGTGACTGAACTGACCTGAACTGGACCTCTACACTCACTTCTCCATTTTCTTGAAATATGATGCTTTAAACTTAAAAAACCTAAACAAAATACATGTTTTATAAACACAAAAATCAGGTATGTGTCACCTGGCACAATGGGTCATGAGGCATTAGATGGCACCACATATTAATTAGATACACAAAAAACCCAAGTGCAAATGTGATAGCCAAATTGGAGGGAAAAAAAATTGATTCTACATATTTCTCCCAAACTAATTCTTTTTGCTACTGTAATAAAATTAAAATGAGAATTATTAGGAGGGGTAATTGTAATGGTAGCAATAAGGAGCAACAGATAATTTTTAATTGCGTATTTACTATGTGCCAGGCACTGTGCTATGTAATTACAGACATTACTTTATTTAAACCTTAGTATCTCCAGATCCCATGAGCCTCATTACTCTTCCACATCGCTGTTTCAAACCACCAGCTAGCTTCAAAATAGGTTTTCTAAAGAGGAGGAATAAACAACTTCTAATACATGGAATACAATACAAAGTGAATTCAGTATTCACTTTGAAATGTTAGTGCTACCAGAAACAGAGATGTTATTTTCAGTCCAGCTTCTTTAAGTTTTTCTTGTTTTTTTTGTTTGTTTGTTTTTTGTTGTCAATGAAACACTTGTATAATTTTTTTAACTTTAATAACTGCACAAATGTATAATGAATTATCCAGAGGACGTACTCCTTCTTTCACAAGCTTTCAGGCTAATAAAACAGAATATCTACTTTCTGCATTTTACCTGGCACATTGGTTAGCACTTATCTAAACTGAGTATGTTAAGGATAGAGAGTTAAGGGTTTCTACTACAGACTTGGCTGAATCATATCTGGGAGGGGACATCTCATCAAAACTCTTATTTTTATACTTGAAGAGCAGTTCTTCACATTATCAGAGTAAAATTCCATCTACAACTTTCTATAGATACAGACTTGGAGCAGAAGCCACAGACCTTTAAAAATGCTTATTTGTTACAAGAAAATACAATACATTTTCAGAATCCACAAATATTGAACCAGGAAAGTTTATAGAATATAAACACTATGCCAACAAGACCTAGTAGAGATTGCAAACATTCTACAGAGGGGGAGACAAAAGCGTCAGGAATATTCCTATTGAGTAAACTATCTTATTATTTAGTTTTGAAATACAACTTAGATTTTTTTTTCTTTATTGTCTCAAACTCAGGGAGATAATTGGTGAGTGGGAGGGCAGAAAACACATAGTGTACATGGCAGGGGCACATAGAGCTGAAGAGACTGGGAGAAGGCAAGAACAAATTTAACTTTAGGTTCCTTATGCCAAATACATACATACATATATATATATACATGACAATTTGTTAAATGAGAGGCAGTTACATGCACCCCCAAAATCTCAAATTCTAAGCAGCTGAAATGGCATTTTAAGATATTGAATATGCATTGTAGGCTGTTTCTTCAGAAAGTCATTTTTAAACTCCTCAATCCATTGTCTGTCAAAATGAATGGTAAGCCATTTCTAAATTTTTTTCAGGAACATTTTGGTCATTACAAATTCTCCAAAACATCTTTATGTATTTGCTTTCTAAATATGGAATAAAATGTATTTACAGACCAGTATACACTGTGGTTTCATGGGAAATATATGTTGATTGACTTTCCTTTTCAAATGTTCATGATACCTGATGTCAATATGGAGTAGAGATACATTTATGAAGATATGAGCTTAATTATTATTGATTTGTATTTGTATCTCCAAACTACATTGCTATTATTTTTATATTGATTCTCTTTTACCTGTACCTGTAAGGCTTATGAACTTGAAAAACCTTCCAGGAGGAAAAAGCTACTTTAGTATGTCCTTGCTTGTTTTGTTATTGTTCTTCTCTAAGAAGGTATTTTACTAGCCCCAAAGGTGTGTATTTTTCAAATAATTTAAGGGCTAGTCAACTTCAGCTTCTTCAGCATTACTGGTCAAGGAATAGACTTGGATTACCATGATATTGAATGGTTTGCCTTAGAAACGAATAGAGATCATTCTGTTGTTTTTGAGACTGCTACCAAGTACTGCATTTCAGACACTTTTGTTGACTATGATGGCTACTCCATTTCTTCTAAGGGATTCTTGCCCACAGTAGTAGATATAATGGTAATCTGAGTTAATTTCACCCATTCCAGCCCATTTTAGTTTGCTGATTTCTAAAATGTTGATGTTCACTCTTGCTGTCTCATTTGATCACTTCCAATTTGCCTTGATTCATGGGCCTAACATTCCAGGTTCCTATGCAATATTGCTCTTTACAGAATTGGACTTTGCTTTCATCACCAATCACATCTACAACTGGGTGTTGTTTTTGCTTTGGCTCTGTCTTTTCATTCTTTCTGGAGTTATTTCTCCACTGATCTCTAGTAGCATATTGGGTACCTACCAACCTGGGGAGTTCATCTTTCAGTGTCCTATCTTTTTGCTTTTTCATACTGTTCATGGGGTTCTCAAGGCAGGAATACTGAAGTGGTTTGCCATTCCCTACGCAGTGGACCACATTTTGTCAGAACTCTCCACAATGACCCATCCGTCTTGGGTGGCCCTACATAGCATGGCTCATAGTTTCATTGAGTTAGACAAGGCTGTGGTCCATGTGATTAAATTGGTTAGTTTTCTGTGATTGTGGTTTCCAGTAGTCACGTATGGATGTGAGAGTTGGACTATAAAGAAAGCTGAGCACCGAAGAATTGATGCTTTTGAATTGCGGTGTTGGAGAAGACTCTTGAGCATCCCTTGGGCTGCAAGGAGTTCCAACCAGTCCATCCTAAAAGAAATCAGTCCTGAATGTTCATTGGAAGGACTGATGTTGAAGCTGAAACTCTAACACTTTGGCCACCTGATGAGAAGAGTTGACTCATTTGAAAAGACCCTGGTTCTGGGAAAGATTGAAGGTGGGAGGAGAAGGGGACAACAGAGGATGAGATGGTTGGATGGCATCACTGACTCAGTGGACACGAGTTTGAGTAAACTCCGGGAGTTGGTGATGGACAGGGAGGCCTGGTGTACTGCAGTCCATGGGGTCACAAAGAGTCAGACACGACTGAGAGACTGAACTGAACTGAGAGCTAGTCAGTTGTAAACAAGTCTGCTGTATGGATAAAACTGATGAAAAACTGCAATTCAACATCTTAGAATATGAAAAAAAATTGACTGAAGATGTATTTAATAAGGTTATTCAATTCATTTTTTTAACCAATATTTCCCATTGGATTTTTTTAGTTAGAAAAGCATTAAATTCTGAACTAATATCATTCAAATGAGGTCAAAGATTAAAAATAATTTTCATAATATTTTAAAGGTAATTCTAGTCCTTGAAGAAGTCTAAAATCAACAATTGACCAAAGTTTACAGAGATGGCCATGCTTATTAGGGGAATAAACTATGTTTGAGTTTTATGTCATTTCCCACATTGGAGTGACCACCAAAATATTCAAATGACTTATCTAAGAGTTGGCAAACTTTTTTTCTGTTAAAGACCAGATGTAAGTATTTTTGACTCTGGGCCAACTGTTGTAACTCCTGACTTCTCCATTACCATTACTCTAAACAGCCATAGACAATAAATCAATAGGCTGGCCATGTTTCAATAAAACTTTATTTACAAAAACAAAAAGTGGCTACATTTGGCCTATGGACCAGAGTCTGACCTTGTTTTAAAAATAAATGATCAGAAATTAACCATTCACTTGAAAAAGTCAGATTCATGGCTAACTTTTTATGCAAACAACTGTTTTAATTCAGATGTTTGTGGAACATCACAACTAGTCTTTGCCACATTGTCAACACATCCAATTTTCTGACTGAATTGGTGGCCTAAGATAAACATCTATTTCTGCTTTATTGACTATGCCAAAGCCTTTGACTGTGTGCATCACAATAAACTGTGGAAAATTTTGAAAGAGATGGGGATACCAGACCACCTGACCTGCCTCTTGAGAAACCTATACGCAGGTCAGAAAGCAACAGTTAGAACTGGACATGGAACAACAGACTGGTTCCAAATAGGAAAAGGAGTACATCAAGGCTTTATATTGTCACCCTGCTTATTTAACTTATAAGCAGAGTACATCATGAGAAATGCTGGGCTGGAATAAGCACAAGCTGGAATCAAGATTACCGGAAGAATATCAATAACCTCAGATATGCAGATGACACCACCCTTATGGCAGAAAGTGAAGAGGAACTAAAAAGCCTCTTGATGAAAGTGAAAGAGGAGAGTGAAAAAGTTGGCTTAAAGCTCAACATTCAGAAAATGAAGATCATGGCATCTGGTCCCATCACTTCATGGGAAATAGATGGGGAAACAGCGGAAACAGTGTCCGACTTTATTTTTGGGGGCTCCAAAATCACTGCAGATGGTGACTGCAGCCATGAAATTAAAACACATTTATTCCTTGGAAGCAAAGTTATGACCAACCTAGATAGCATATTAAAAAGCAGAGATATTACTTTGCCAACAAAGGAGTGTCTAGTCAAGGCTTGGTTTTTCCACTGGTCGTGTATGGGTATGAGAGCTGGACTGAAGAAAGCTGAGCACCGAAGAATTCATGCTTTTGAACTGTGGTGTCGAGAAGACTCTTGAGAGTCCCTTGGATTGCAAGGATATCAAACCAGTCCATCCTAAAGGAGACCAGTCCTGGGTGTTCATTGGAAGGACTGATGCTGAGGTTGAAACTTGAGTACTTTGGTCTCCTCATGGGAAGAGTTGACTCATTGGAAAAGACCATGATGCTGGGAGGGATTGGGGGCAGGAGGAGAAGGGCACGCCAGAGGATGAGATGGCTGGATGGCATCACCAACTCGATGGACATGAGTTTGGGTGAAGTCCGGGAGTTGGTGATGGACAGGGAGGCCTGGCGTGCTGCGATTCATGGGGTCGCAAAGGGTCGGACACGACTGAGCAACTGAACTGAACTGAACTGACTGAAGATAGTCATAAAAAGTGGTTGTAAAAATAGAGATTTTAATTTCTTACATGCTTTCATGTCTTTGTAATCATCATAATTACTGTTTCAGGTTTCTAAGTTACTTACTGCTGTTTGACAGAACAGATCTCTTTTCTTTCGCTTTCTCGTGATGTGCTTCGTCAATCAACAGCTCAATACAAAGCTCAGAGGGACAGAATCCACTCTCAGTGTTTAAAACCTTCCCGGAAAGAGTCTTTACTCACATGAATTATTAAAATACGGGTGCAAACAGAGAAAGCTACTCAAGCACACGTGCTCCATGGTGAAGGTATCATACTGAAGTTAATTTACAAAATAAACTATGAAGAACTATTTTGGAAAAAGAAAAGCTTTGTCCTTTATATACGGTTTTACGGTGTCGCATCATTTGATTCACAGCAGCATGCAGCCAACAATACATCAACTTTAATGCTTCTGCTTACCTCTTTTCTCCTCTCCTGATAGTACTAGGAGGTGGAGGGCCCTTTATTTGCATGTTCAGCTGCATAAAGAGCCTGTTTAGGGCCTTTTACCAGAGTCAGTTGAGAGCTTTACTTGTTTCATTGGACGCCTAAATTACCACAGCTTGACGCTCTCCTCATGCAGACTGTGACAGAGTTTTCTTTACTTTATCATCTTGTTATCCCTTAAAGTGTACTTTGCCCACTTACAGTAGCAGAAACCAATTTCCTCCTTTCACTAACAATAGCAAAACAAATCCATTAAAACTTCTACAAGAGTAAGTAAGGAAGATCTACCAGGTAGCTTAAACTAAGAAAGGCTTACTTTCCACTGTTGATTTAAACTCTTCCTTTGTCTACATTTCATTTACCCTCTATGTTGCTGGCAAACAAAGAAATATTGGAGAACACTTTCTGTGTTTCACTTGTGGTGCAACACATTCTGTATCCAACTCTAACCCACATCTCAGGATGTCAGATCTACCCAGCATCACGAGGTCCACGCTTTGGTCATTAGTTACAAGTCTAATAGAAAAGAGAAACAATCCATCGCAATGGCAGAACAGTAAGCACACATAGCTTTAATCATGGAGAAATGACTACATCCTATTCACCACAGGTGTGTAGGTTTATGTTACCAGCATCTGCTGTGAATCACATTAAGTTATTATTTTCATTCTACAGCATCAATGGGTGTTTATGGAAATAACTGTACACTATAGAATTTTGATTGCACAGAGAGGAAAAATAGTTATTTGGAATGCAATTTGCAATATTTCTTTTTCATTGCCTCTCATTTGGCAGCTTATCCTACTCAGATATTATCATCAATATGCCATACATAAACTTCCATTCATCACTGGTACTTAGGCTTATTAACGAAACAGCAATTATATTATTGTGGGAGGATTATGGGAATGAATACAACTGTGTTGCAATGTTTCCTTCTTTACAGCACAATGTGGTTTTTTTTTTGTTATTGTTGTTAACAACAAGCCATAATGTAAACAATCTGTCTGAAAATAAAAGAAGTGTCATTGAAGGCTAAAGAAGCATTTTTATGAATATGCCTATTTATAGACATTCTTTTATAAAACTTTGCAACACAGCATGTTCTAACATCAATTTATATTGAACACAAACTCAACAGAAGATTCAACTATAGTATATACTTCTGCAAATTAATTCTTTGATATAATGCAAAACCCCACCTTTATTTTCAAGGCAATTTTTAGAATTACCAGTACTTACTAAAATGGTATATCACTTCCCCTCAGACACTAACAGTAACTTGTTGCACAGCTTAGTAGTCCTTCCCCTCCCCGTTAAGGCTCCTCCAGAAGGGACCCAGACTCCTTGATTTCATATCAGCGGGGAGCAGAAGAAAAACAACCAACTTCTCAGCATTGCACCACCACCACAGCAAGTTTGCCCATCCTATTGGTATTCTCTTGATGATGCTCAGTATCTGTAACAGGGGAAAGTCCATTTTTCCCTTATGACAAATTTCTGAAGAGAGTCCAGAGGGAATATGCCTGCCTGCCACCCAAATAACTGATGCCATGGGCTGGTTTTGGAGTCCAGGAGGGACATTTCTCACAGACTGTAACATCATGGTAGACTTGTTAAAATGGACTCCTTAAGGCTTACAGATATCAGTAGCATCAAAAGGGGCCACATTTTTTTTTGTAAGGACAGAATTGAAAAAGGGAGCCTGAGAGCTATGGTTTATGAGAGTAAAACTAGGCTTTTTTGATGAAAAATACAATTCCCAGGTGACATTAGTGGTAAAGAACCCACCTGCCAATGCAGGAGACATAAAAGACAAAGGTCATAAGATCCCTGGGTCAGGAAGAGCCCCTGGAGAAGGAAATGGCAACACACTCCAGTATTCTTGCCTGAACAATCCCGTGGACAGAGGAGACTGGCAGGCTAGTTCCTGGGGTCACAAAGAGTTGGACATGACTGATCACGTCCCTAAACTGATACAAATCCCTACCAAATAATTGCACTAGTGAACATAGGACAAGAATTACTTATTGGGGAAGGAAAAACGAAACACTCATGAAGTCCTCATCCTCTGTTACTACACTTGTAAATAGGAAGTTATAATATTTGGAGTTATGGAAGTCACATCAAGTATTTTCACTTGAATTAACTAGGTTTACTGACATAAATGCCATTCTGGCTTAATGGAAAATATTGAAGGCAGAAGGAGAAGAGGGCGACAGAGGATGAGCTGGTTGGATAGCATCACCAATTCAATAGACATGAACTTGGGTAAACTCCAGGACAGGGAAGCCTGGCGTGCTGCAGTCTATGTGGTCGCAAAGAGTCAGACTAGACTTGGTGACTGAATAACAACAAAGTACTTTTGTGTTCACTATATAATGGCTTCACAAAGCAGTATGTTGTGACCGAAGGTGGGACTGGATATCAGGACCAGCCAATAAAAAAACTCCGGCTTTCTATTCAAGTTTCAAGTTCACTGAATCTGAATAAGTTTTTCACGCTGCATCACTAGAGCTGCAATTCCCATCCTAGTGATTCCTCAGAGGAGATAAGAATTTAAGTTCAGATTTTTAATAAATCCTAGAAGTCTTCAAGAAGAAAATAGGTCTATATAAAATGATAAAAAAAATTGTATATTCTCCATTTATATTTAAAAATCATAATTGCAAACTTGCATTTTATTTCAAAAATGTGTCACTGCTGTGTGGTCCAGATGTTGGGCTGATGTTCCCACTATTAGCAAGAAATGATTCATTCTCCACACGTGATATAACGATTCTCAGTCTGTTTACTCTTTGAAAAACTGCAAAATCCTCCTGACTTATCACACTTTTTGAATAGAGGAAGACATATACACGAAAAATAGTTATCACTTCTTAAAGAAGAAATGTTGAATATTGACTCAGAGTAGCTTTTCTCCAGAATGACTTTACTTCAACTTTAGGCTGAGTTTTCTTTCAGCTCTCAATTAACAGAATTGATTTAATTTAAAATGAAATAAGCTACTTGAAGAAGACTTTTTTTGTAAATAACCCTGGATTGCTTAGATTGTTGAGTGCTCTACATTTTTCTCCTAATAAGTACTACATATGTTTACCTTGTTTTTATTCAGAGATTTCTGCCTTGCATGCATGCTTAGTCGCTCAGTCATGTCTGACTCTCTGAGACCATTTGGACTATACTCTCCAGGTTCCTCAGTCCATGGAATTTTCAAGGCAAGACTATTGAAGTGAGTGGCCATTTCCTCCTCCAGGGGATCTTCTTCACCCAGGGTTCGAACTTGTGTCTCCTGTGTCTCGTGCATTGCAGGTGGGTTCCTAACCCACTTTGCCTTCGGGGAAGTCCTCTACCCTTTATGATTCACCAATATTTAAGGAAAAACAGAATTTTCTTATTATATTTTCAGTTTTTAATATGTATATATGTATGATAAATGAGATTCAATTAATATTTTATATTGAGTGACCTTCTTCTAAGAAGAAATTCTTTATCTGAAAGCAAGACTTTGACTCCACACAAATACAAGTTGAAAGTGAAAGTGTTAGTCGCTCAGTCATATCCAACTTTTTGCGACCCTGAAGACTATAGTCCACCAGGCTCCTCTGTCTGTGGAAATCTCCGGGCAAGAATACTGGAGTGTGTTGCCATTCCCTTCTCCAGGAGATCTTCCCGACCCATGGATCGAACCTGGGTCTCCTACATTGCAGGCAGATTCTTTACTATTTGAATCATAATTAGTATATATCTTTGATTCTTAACCTGTGTATTAGCATTATGATTATCTCTAATAATAAATTAGGAAATTGAGTCAGATAGTGGTTGCTAAGTTTGTATGACTTGTAATTGAGAGAGCAAGAACTCTTAGGGTCTAAGAACTAATGCTCTTAGGGTCCAAAGTCCCTGTTCTTGCTCATTCCCTATATTGTCTCTCTGGGCTATTGGCCTGAGAATGCAGAGGAAAGTGAAGAGCATTTTTTCAAGATGAGGAAAGGTGTGTGTGCTCAGTCTCTTCAGTCGTGTCTGACTCTTCGCAACCCTGTAGACTGTAGCCGCCAGGCTCCTCTGTCCATGGGATTCTCCAGGCCAGAATACTGGAGTGGGTTGCCATGCCCTCTTCCAGGGGATCTTCCAGACCCAAGGATCGAAATCGCATCTCTCATGTCTCCTGAATTGGCAGGTGGGTTCTTTACCACTAGTGCTACCTGGGAAGCCAGGACAGGTGTAGGAGGAGCAGACTAGTGAGTAGTTGGATGAGGGGAGGAAGAGAAGAAAGGAAACGTTTGCATTTAGTTATGCTAGGGTAGAGGAGATGCTATAATCTGAATTGTGAGCCCCTCTGAAAGATGCTAAAGTCTAAACCCCAAGTATTTGTGAAGGAGACTTTATTTAGAAACAAATCTTTTGCAGATGATGAAGTTAAGATGAAGTCCTTTAGTTGGGCTGTAACCCAATATAACAGTGATCTTATTAGGAGGAGAAATTCGGACCCAGAGGCACAGAGAGAATGCCATGCAAAGATGAAAGCAGAGGTTAGTGTGGTACATCTATAGGTAAAGAAACACCCCAAAATCCCAGGAAATTACATAAGGCATGGACGAGATACTCTCGCAGCCTGCAGAAGGAACTACCCGTGTCAACACCTTGATCTCAGACTGGTGACCTCCCTCACTGTGAGATGATGTGTCTCTGTTGTTTAAGTCACCAGTGTGGTGCTTGGTTACAGCAACCTTAGGAAATGAATGCAAGGGCCTATACTCACCAAGTTAAATAAGTTAAACAGAGTTATACATGTGAACCGAAGTTCAACAGAAACACCTAGGCTTGATACTATTTGAATAAGATATATGCAATGAAGTTATATTAAAATAAGGCACACAAATCTACAGTTATTTTTATGAGATCCTGATTTTTAATTACAAAATGACCTATATCTGTACATATTTTTTTCTGTGCAAAATTAATCTCCCATTTTTCAAATTAAGGCTGACCAATGTACATGCTCAGTCACCTCAGTCATGTCCAACTCTTTGTGACCCCGTGGGCTGTAGCCTGCCAGGCTCCTCTGTCCATGGGCTTCTCCAGGCAGGAATACCAGAGTGGGTTGCCATTTCCTCCTTCCTCCAGGGTATCTTCCTGACCCAGGGATTGAACCTGTGTCTCCTGTAGCTCCTGCATTGCAGGTGGATTCTTTATCACTTGAGCCCACTGCTGCTGCTGCTGCTAAGTCACTGCAGTCGTGTCTGACTCTGTGCAACCCTGTAGACGGCAGCCCACCAGGCTCCCCTGTCCCTGGGATTCTCCAGGCAAGAACACTGAAGTGGGTTGCCATTTCCTTCTCCAATGCATGAAAGTGAAAAGTGAAAGTGAAGTCGCTCAGTCGTGTCCAACTTTTAGTGACCCCATGGACTGCAGCCTACCAGGCTCCTCCATCCATGGGATTTTCCAGGCAAGAGTACTGGAGTGGGGTGCCATTGCCTTCTCCAGTGAGCCCAGTAGGGAAGCCCTAAGGCTACCAGAAGCTAGCTTAATTCTGACCTAGCTCACATATCTGTTACCCCACCTTCCTTGTAAGACCAACATAAAAACTGCTCTGAAAACATATTACTATATACAAATAAAAGGATTTAGTATTTGTTGAACATCTGCTACTGTGTTGCATACACTATGTGCAGGTTATTGCTTAGTTTTACCATATTACTTAGTAACAAAAGATAAATCAGAATTTTTTGCAGTTATCCAATCTATCACCAATTAAATGAGATGGAATATTAATATGTGGATATCAAGCACATGGTAGGATTTTCATGTGTGTTTGTTTCTTTACCTTTATGAGTGGACTATTCATCATAAGAGCTAATAATATTATCAAAATATGTCAGTATACCCCAAATCATGACAGGCATGTGTCTATCTTCTGGCACAAGACTGAAGTGTGTGTGTGTGTGTGTGAAGCTTCTTAACTATAATCAACAATTTAATTTTCGATGACAGGAGCAGAAAGGATGCTAATTTATTTTTAATGCGTTTTAAAATAATTAATTAACTAATTAGTTAGTTTTGGCTGAGCCGGATCTTCCTTGCTTTGCGTGGGCTTTCTCTGGTCACCATGAGCAGGGAATGCTCTTTGTTGCAGAGCTCAGGCTTCTCCTTGCAGCGGCTTCTCTTGTTGCAGAGCATAGGCTCTAGGTCCGTGGGCTTCAGTACTCTTCAGGCCTTGTGGCACGTGGGCTCAGAAGTTGCATCTCACAGGCCTAGCTGTTTCATGGTGTGTGAAAGCCTTCCAGACCAGGGATCAAACCTTTGTCCCCTGCCTTGGCAGGAAGTTTCCTATCCACTGTGCCACCAGGGAAGTCTAGGAACAGAAAAGATGTTGATTTAAAAAGCTCTTCAGATACATTAAATGACAGGAAAATGATAGAATCAGATCGGTGAAGTCAATGGAATCAGGCTCAACTTACAAAACTATGTTCAAAATTCATCTGAGTAGGAAAACGACTGTCACCCTTGGCTACCCGTTACCAGGAGTCATGGCTTTCTCTGCTGCCATGACTTGCACGGTAAACTCAGTTCTGCAGAATTCACTGCTGATGTTTCCCTCCTGGGAGAAAGGTCCATGCTCCCTTTTTCTAATGTCATTGGCTTCTAGGTCAAATTCAGCAGTAAGTAGATCCTGTATCTGAGTCTCTGTTACAATCTGGCATATTTACCATTTTTCACAGAGAATATTCTCTTACTCCCAATAGTTTCCTTAAAGTGAAATATTCTCAAATATATCCATATAAAGGACATTTGGATGGCCCATGATCATAAGAATAACAAGCACACCTGGCAAAGACTGTGTCTTAGTCAACTACACAACCCAACATCTAGCCACACCAACCAATCAGTAAAATGTAATAGGCAGGAGCTTCCCAAGTGGCTCAGTGGTAAGGAATTTGCCTGCCAATGCAGGAGACATGGGTTCGATCCCTGGTCTGGGAAGATCCCACATGCCATGGGGCAAATGAGCCCGTGTGCCGAAACTACTGAACCTGTGTGTAGAGCCCAGGAGCCTTAAATACTCGAGTGCTCACGTGCCCTACAGCTCATGCTCTGCAGCAAGAGAAGCAAGCACAACAAGAACATGTGCACTACAGCTAGAGAAAGCCCACCCAGCAACAAAGACCCAACACAGTCAAAATAAAGAAATATGTAACTCAAAAAATAGAAATGCAATGGACATTTAATTTAATAAAATCAAGTAATATGAAATGTGAAGAATATTAATACAAATTGAATATACTTTTTATGATCCACTTAATAGTTATTTAGATAATTTGTATTATTTATTCAAACTTTAACCAAGGATCAGTTTTGAAGCCATCTCAAATATCATAGTTGGGCTTTTTGGAGATGAGCTGGTTGGTTCTGTTTAATCTAATACTGGACAACCAGTTAGATTAAGATGTATATTCAAAAATGTAAGTGTTTTGGTCATTTAATGAATAATTGTGGCAAATTTATTAGAAAAATGTCATTATCTGACCCCTGAAGCAATGATTTCTCATTTGATTTCAGTTGTCAGGGAGTTAAAGCTAAAGCGAAATCAGTGTAATATCACTCACTTAGGATAGAAAGTAATTAATAAGATCTGGGGAAATGTTTTGTCCTAACACTCTGAAGAACTAACCGATTAACAGAGCATCTCACTCCGGTCTCCAAACATCATTCATTCATTATTCAGTATATATTTATTGAACACCTAGTGCAACGTGACAGGCATGCTGTTGGAGCTGAAGGCATATCCCGTATAAAAAAGTAAAACAGCATCATATATGTGCATGCTGTCTCTTCAGTCGTGCCTGACCCTGTGCGACCCTATGGACCACAGCCCCTCCCTCAGTCCATGGGCTCCTCTGTCCATGGGATTCTCCAGGCAAGAATATTGGAGTGGATTGCCATGCCCTTCTCCAAAGTAATATCACATTGCCCTCCAAGGGCAAAAAAGTAGAGAAAATTCTTCTGCCAGATAAATACTATTGAAGTTCTAGAATGTTGAGTTAATCAGTCAGCTCTTTTTGCTTAAATTATCATCCGTGTTTCTTTGTCACTCCAGATGTAATTGTCAAGTACAGTTTGCGTTTCTCCGCTTTTTGTCATATGCTTTCTTTTGGCCTTTCCTTCCATATGCTTGTCTCTCTCCTCCTTGTGGTTTTCTTTTTCTA
>NW_011494804.1:639174-652564 GCF_000754665.1 Bison bison bison
GCCTTCTGTGCACTAAACTGAATAAGGAAATGATATCCATCAACTTTATCTCTTGGCGCCATTCTTTCCTGGTAATATATAGCATGCTACTAATTTTCAGGTGAATAAAATGCCCTTGCCACCTGACTGTGGATATATGGATATGATCTTTCCTTTTGTATGTGTTTCTCACTGCCTTATGGAACTTTCAAACTATAGTACTAAAAAAAGAAAAGAAAATTTAGCCTATCCTTTGTCTTCTTGTCTCCTAAAGGAAAGGGGATTAGAGCACTTGTACATTGCTCCACATTAAGGTTATTCTCAATGCCATTAACTCCTCTTTCAGGCTGTATGTTTGCAAGGGCCAGGAGGACCAGAATTAAAGAATTTGTGGGGGAAGAAAGTGAACCAAATCACTGCTTGAGGTAAGATGCCGTATATACACAATGTGTGTCTGAACTCACATGATGAGGCCTTCACAGAAGCATCAGAAACCTGTTGGGTCAAGGGGAGGTCAAGAACAGATGCTGTGCAACTTTTTTATGCAGCAGTCAGTTCTAGAATTTCCCTGATTATATTCATCCAGCCAAGAGCTGATTTTGCCAAGCCTGCCTCCTTGCTCACTCACAGCAAACTGGAGGGGCGGTGGTATCACAAGCTTGGACACACTAATGAGTTTGAGGTTAGTGATCACCTTGATAACAGTTTTCAAGTTCTGAAACACTAGAAATCCCATGAGATCAAAGCAGCACTGGAGGCACCAGACTTAGAAATTTACGATATTTTCTATCTACCCTCTGAAGTATTCTTATGCCAGTGGCCAGATGCTATAACATCCCCAACTCTGCAGCAAGTGTCAAAAAAAAAAGAGTGTAGTGTAATTTAGAATCCTGGGTATTGAAGCCACCACCAGTTTTGATCCACACTTTATTTACCACTTTTAAGTACAAATTCTGGGGACTAAATGCTGGAGTGTCTTTAGGAGCTAGACAGGCCATCTGTGAGTTGAGGACACGGCCAAACAAGCTCACCTGTAGGCGGCAGTAGCGAGTCAGCTCTGACCCAGTACTGCCGTATGGGACTGGAAGGCCCAGCGATTATAAATATAAATCAGGATATTTATGGAAAATTTAAAATGTTTTAAAATGTTGCTAAAACTTTTCCTAATTTTTAAGGTGTCAGCATAAAATTATAAAATATTTTAAAGCTGTAAAACAAAACATATGCAAAGGTCAGGTTCTTAACTGCTAATAGGTACATGTTCATTTCTCCTTTTTCAAGCGAGATGTAACTGAACTTCTTATTTTGACTTTTTTGCTTTTCTTTAAAGGAGAGAAGAGAAATATCAAAATTTTAACCTAATCCTTATATCAATGCATGTGCCTTCAATTAAAATCACTGAAATTTCTGAAACTTCTGCTCTGTGTTAGGACAACCAAAATATGTCAACTCTAATTTACTCCTCTGTAACGTCCTTGACACCCTTCAAAGACCCAATTTATATAATTCTGAGTCATTAAGCCAAAAGAAAAAAGCTCTCTTTAAGTGCATATGTCAAGACTAAGCCAACATTAACAAAGAAGTTTGCAAAATTACTTCATTTAATCTCAAGAAAATTCAGTTGATATATTTTTATATATATTATTATATTATATTATTGAGTTTAGATATATATTCTTCCCCCCTCAGGTGAATATATAAAGCTTTCATATGCTCAGTGTTTCCTTGGAGCCTATGATATAGACAAATGCTATTTAAAATTGATGCTATTTAAAATTACACTATATTCTGAAAACACAATGCTTTCATCTTTATTTTTCCTTCCCCCTTGGCTTTTTTGCTGGGCCTAAATTAATTCAGCCTGAGTTTGCATTTGCTTTTTTTTTTCCATTTTACTTTTTTAACTGAAGGATATTTACTTTACAGAGTCTTGTGGCTTTCTGTCACACATCAAAAAGAATCAGCCATAGGTACACCCATGTCCCCTCTTCCAAACTCCCTTCCATCTTCCTCCCCATCCCACCCTTTTAGACTCTCACAGAGCCCATGTTTGAGTTCTCTGAGGCACATAGCAAATTCCCAGTGGCTATCTATTTTACATATGGTATTATAAATTTCCATGTTACTCTCTCCATACATCTCACCCTCTCCCTTCTCCCTTCTCCCTGTGTCCTTAGGTCTGTTTTCTATGTCTGTTTCTCTATTGCTGTCCTAAAAAAAAAATTCATGGGTACCATCTTTCTAGATTCCATATATATGTGTTAGTATACGATATTTATCTTCCCTGATAGCTCATCTGGTAAAGAATCCACCTGCATTGCGGAAGAAGCTAGTTTGATTCCTGGGTTGGGAAGATCCACTGAAGAAGGGATAGGCTATCCACTGCAGTATTCTTGTGGCTCAACTGATAAAGAATTCACCTGCAATGCGGGAGACCCAGATTCGATCCCTGGGTTGAGAAGATCCCCTGGAAAAGGCAGAGGCTTCCTGATCCAGTATTCTGGCTTGGAGAATTCCAGGGACTGTATAATCCATGGGGTTGCAGAGTCAGACATGACTGAGTGACTTTCACTTTCATACAATATTTACATTTCACTTTCTGACTTATTTCACTCTGTATAATAGGCTCTAGTTTCGTCCACCTCATTAGAACTGACTCAAATGCGTTCCTTTCTGTCGATGAGTAGTATTCCATTGTATATATGTACCACAGCTTCATTATCCATTCATTTGTCCATAAAAAAAACTTCTTTTCACTTAAAAACTTTAAGATTTCCTAAATTCATTTAACATTTATATATTTATCTATTTTTTTTAATGTCATAGCACTAAACGTATTCTGGATTTTTTGTCTGATAATATTCAAAACAGTAACTATATAATGCACATTATCCGTTAGATAATTATACCCACTAAACGATTTTTTTTTGGTGAAACAATGTTGAAAGAATGTAATAAACCAGGAAAATGTAAGGTAAAAATGCCAACTACAGCAGACTCTCAGCATTGTTGACACCAATAGATGGGTTATAATGTGCTTAACCTACTATCTCAGGTTTGACTTTGAATCAAATTATCTAGAAGTGTGTCCAGTGTCATAAATATAATTAGAAAATCTATTGACTATAAACCACATAATATATTTTTCAGTAGACTTTGCTCTGCATAGTAACTCAATCATACAGGGAATTCAAAAAAATCAGTGTAGCTCTTTCTAAATCCCAAAATGCCTGTACAACATGATACATCTCTTCGTGTGCAATTTATTCCTATCTTACTAAATCACGGATTCATATAACAAAACACAATTTCATGCTTTCTTTCCATCTTTGCTTTTATTAAAATACACAACTTCCTATGTAAATTCTTAGTATCAATTTCCCTTTATTTTGGATGAGCCTGAGTATGACTTTATATCAGCAACCCACTATAGTATTCTTGTCTGAAGAATCACATGGACAGAGGAGCCTGGCATGGTGCTGTCTATAGGGTTAGCACAGAATCACAGATGAGTTGAAGCAACTTAGCATAGCACAGAACAAATGTTTCCAATATGATTTTTACTACCCGGGTTCAATCCCTTAGTTGGGAAGAGCCCCTGGAACAGGAAATTGCAACCCACTCCAGTATTCTTGCCTGGAGAACACAATGGACAGAGGAGCCTGGCAGGCTGTGGTCCATGGGGTCACCAGAGAGTTAGACACAAGTGAGTGACTAATACACACACAAATACCTGCTAAGCTGTTATGCAGTGTTTACAGCTTGTTACTTTCAGAATGCATGCCCAAATGGCTACCTATATAGTCTGGTGGCTATTGCTAAACAATCATGGAAGATTCAAATGCACTTAAATATCACCTTTGATCTAATAAGAAAATAACTGATTTTAAAGTAACAAAGTCATATTATCTCTAAATTTTTCCTCTTAAAAACTGAAAAAAATTCAACTTTGGAACATTTGACTCTATAATATTTCTTTCTTTTCTTTCCTTTTTATATTTCCTTTCTTTTCTTTCTTCCTTCATGTCTTTCTTTTCTTCTTTCTCTCTCTCTTGCTTCCAGTTTTATTGAGGATAATCAACAGACATATTTAACAATCAACATAATATATTTAATATGTACCATGTGATGATTTGATGTACCTACACATTATAGAAGTTTTCCCCCATCAAGTTAATTGGTTAATTGACACATCATCCATCAACTCACATATTTTAATCTTTTTTTTTTTTTTTTGGTGAGTGCATTTAAATTCTACTCTATTGAAGTTCTGATCATCATCACGTTGGGCTCCCCAGGTGGCTCAGAGGTTAAGAATCTGCTTGCCAATGAAGGAGACTTGAGACTCGAGTTTGATCCCTGGGCCAGGAAGGTTCCCTGGAGGAGGAAATGGCAACTCACTCCAGTATTCTTGCCTGGAGAATCCCATGGACAGAGGAATCTGGAGGACTGTGGTCCATGGGGTCACAAAAGAGTTGGAAAGACTGAGTGATGGAATGCATGCAATCATCATATTATGTCTTTAGACCTTATTCATCTTATAACTGAAAGTTTCTACCTTTTACTGTCCTCTCCTGTTTCTTCCACACTCCAGGCCCCTGGAAACTGCTTTTCTATTTCTATTTCTGTAAGTTTGACTCATTTTTTTTTTTAACCTTTTGCATGTAAGTGATACCGTGAAGTATTTATCTTTGTCTATCTGGCTTCTTTTACTTAGAATAACACCCTCCAGTTTCATCCATGTAGTCACAAATGCCAGCATTTCCTTCCTTTTTAGGGTTTTATAATATTCCATTATATATGATAAATAATTGTCTTCATTCATCTGTCAGGTATGGGGACAACCTAAGTGTCTGTTGAAAGATGCATGCATAGTATTTTAAAACATTTTTGAGTCCTAACTGAAGGCCTGATTGCTCCCAAACTTGGATTCACCTGCTGCTGCTGTCACTTCAGTCGTGTCCGACTCTGTGTGACCCCATAGATGGCAGCCCACCAGGCTCCCCCGTCCCTGGGATTCTCCAGGCAAGAACACTGGAGTGGGTTGCCATTTCCTTCTCCAATGCATGAAAGTGAAAAGTGAAAGTGAAGTCGCTCAGTCCTGTCCAACCCTCAGCGACCCCATGGACTGCAGCCTACCAGGCTCCTCTGTCCATGGGATTTTCCAGGCAAGAGTACTGGAGTGGGGTGCCATTGCCTTTTCCTGGATTCACCTAGAGAGCTTCAAAAAACAATAATGATTTGGGTTTATCCACTGAGATTGTGGCTTAATTGATTTGTGGAGTGTCCTAAGATTTGGAATGCTTCATAAGGTTCCCAGAGGATTGTAACTGTGCATACAAATTTGGAAACCAAGGTAAATGGTTCAGCCTCATTTTTAGCAGATATTTCCTGAGCACTGGCAATCTTGCTAACTGCCTGCATTTCAGTGCATGTGTGCTCAGTTGCTCAGTCATGTCTGACTCCTTACGGCCCCATGGACTGTAGCCCACCAGCTCCTCCATCCGTGTAATTTTCCAGGCAAATATACCAGAGTTGCTCTTTCCTATATCTCAGAGAAGATGCTAACTGCACAAAGATGTTTTAAAGAGCTCAGTTCTCTTAAAGGATCATGGCTGAAAGGGCTTCAGAGAAATAAGTACAAAAAATTTTGCAAAAGAAAAGTGAGAGGGATATAGGAGGATGCCATTCTGAGACACTAGTCCCAGTGAACTCCTGTCTGTTTCATTAAATTTGGAGCCATTAAGATTTATTTCCTTCTGGATGAAGCCTTAGGCTTATCCACATTATTGTGAGAACAAAACACTAATTCCAATGGACCAATTGAGCACAGTGTTTTGAGAAAATGTAGATAATAGTTCTATAAAGAAATACAGTATTTATAAGAACATTTCATTTAATGGTTTTTAATTTAGATGGTTGTGTACAAGGAGGACAATAATTACATTGGTGGTTAATGTACTGGGAACCACATAACTGCAATTCTATATAAGAAAGAAAGTGTCGAAAGAAACAGCTTCGTATGCAGTGTAAGGTAAATGAATATTTTATTGTGCACCCTGGGTGCCTGATAAAAATGGAATTTTTTGGTTATCTTTAGTTCAATACCAAGGATAATATAATAGGTAATTGTGGGTGTCATGTCACAATTGTCTCTTTTTCTTCTACACAGCTTGAAACTCAGTAAGTAAGGACACAGCTGCTAACAAAGGAAGAATATGATATTTATTCATCATCCATTGTTATTTCGTTTCCCCTCGAACCAGATAAATTATGAGGGGTACTTTAACAACTTCTATTTCAACTAATAATAAGGATGCTACAGTTCAGAACAAAAATGTGTTACATCCAAGGGAACAGAGTTTTTCAAAATAGCTACTATTAGACCCAAACTCTAAACTTTAGGAAGCGTATGTACATTTATTTACACATTTTACATTTGGGGAAATGCATCTTGAAAAGAATAGTGTAGCTCTGTATTTGATACTGATTTTCTTACCAAGACATACTTCTGTACCTTTTCCAGAGGCCTACTTCTGAGACCTATCATTCATTTGTAAATATAAACTTTTGTGTGTCTAGTTTACACTATGGAAGGAATTTACACAATTATACACCACACATAAATTGCTAATATTCTCAATATTATTTATTTGAAATTGAAAACTATTTTCAATCATTGTAGCTTTGTGTGATCTGATAGACACTCAGTGAATCTTTGTCATATGAGTGAAAACCTAGAAGATACCAGCGAGCATCTAATCCATTTCTTTCAATTTTTAAATAAATATATCAAACATTAATTCAACATACATGTATTGAGACTCCACTGTTAAATGCAGATGTGTTGGGATGGCCAAAAAGTTCTTTTGGGTTTTCCCATAAGTTGTTACAAAAGGAGCAAAGGAAATTTTTGGCCCAAGCAATAAAGGCCGAAGATCAGAGAACTAAGACGATTCAGTCAAGTGCCAAACTAGAACAAATGATACTTGGTCTCCGGTTCCGGAGCATCTACACCTGTCACTACCATCACCCACACTTGCTACTAGATCAATTTCCCTGAATTACTTCATCCAGCGTTTGGCTGATTGATGGGAATGTATGGCAAAAACCACTACAATACTGCAAAGGAATTTGCCTCCAATTAAAATAAATAAGTTAATTTACAAAAAAATAGCAAAAAAAAATTTCAAATACATTGTTAAACTGAAAGAATTTTAAAGTAAATTTAGTTTAGTTTTTTTTTTTTTTTGCCACACCATGCAACTTATGGAATCTTAGTTTCCTGACCAGGGATTGAACCCTTTTCCACAGCAGTGAAAGTGCCGAGTCTTAACCACTGAACGACTAGGAAATTCCCTAAAGTAAATTTTAAAGTGTCTATTCAATTCATTTATGTTCTTTGTAGATTTCTACCATTTATAACAATAGTACAGACTAGGTACGGTTGACAGGGAGGAATCTAGCAAAAGTTATCTTTTAAAATATTTCTCTATGCCTTCTCACTGTCTCTGCTGGCCCAAGAAACATCTATTTACCAAGCATTTGCTTTTCTGTCTCCATGCCAATGTCCTTCCTCCCATTTGAAGACTCAAACTTCTATCCCCAGCCTTCTCTTCAGTTTTTAGCTGAAGATAGTGCTTAACATGAATATTTTAGTCATTTTGGTGAATTATTTAGTTTTTCTGGATCTCTTCCATGTATACATGTAATTAAACTTTGTTTGATTTTATTTAGTTAATCTGTCTCAGGTCAGCTTAATTCTTAGTCTAGCCAGAAGAATTTAGAAAGGAAAAGGAAAATTTCTTCCTCCCTGACACTTAAGAGGTAGATTTATAATATGGTCTTTCCAGGATCCACTCTGCTGTCCCATCCTTCCTCACAATAACTCAGTTTGGTTCAGATTTCCCCATTTCCTCACACAAGTGTTGAACCACCTCGCCTCCTTGAAAGTGTCTAGCTGGTCCAAGGTAGCCTGATCCCAGTGAGTACATCAGGAGGCCAATAAAATGCTAAAGAGTTTTAGCAGCGTTCCTGAATAATTAAGAAGAGATTGTGTACACATTTCATTTTCCTTTTACTCTTTGACATGCACAGAATTTAGAACAGTAACTATTTCAGCTATTTCACTACCAGCCTGAGATACGCAGGGCTATTAAATCTCAGAGCATCTCAGAAGCATGGGTGGCTGGTTCAAATCAGATGTGAAGCCTGATCTACATCTCAACTTCTTGAATCATATGATGCAACAAATTCAAGCCATTTGAATTAGATTTTTGCTGGCAAAATAACTGATAGGAACTTGTAAGATAAAATATGGTGGTAGAGATGGAAAGAATCAGGGGAAAACAACTTATTCAAGGGTATCAGCAAGTGCAAAAAGTCACTGATGATGATATTCAGTTATCACGAAAGATGGTATTATCAATGCAATATTCAAAGAGGCCAGTGAGTTTTGAGAGAGCGGTAGAGGACAAAGTCACATGGCCTAGCAAGGACTAGATTTGTTGTTCAGTCGCTCAGTCGTGTCTGACTCTTTGTGACCCCATGGACTGAAGCACACCAGGTTTCCCTGTCCTTCACCATCTCCCGCAGCTTGCTCAAACTCACGTCCATTTAGTCAGTGATGCCATCCAACCATCTCATCCTCTGTCATCCCCTTCTCCTCCCACCCTCAATCTTTCCCAGCATCAGGGTCTTTTCTAATGAGTCATCTCTTCACATCAGGTGGCCAAAGTATTGGAGTTTCAGCTTCATCAGTCCTTCCAATGAATATTCAGAATTTATGTCCTTTAGGATGGACTGGTTGGATCTCCTTGCAGTCCAAGGGACTCTCAAGAGTCTTCTCCAACACCACAGTTCAAAAGCATCAATTCTTTAGCACTCAGCCTTCTTTATTGTCCAGCTCTCACATCCATACATGATTACTGGAAAAACGATAGCTTTGACTATATGGACCTTGGTCGCTGAAGTGTATCTCTGCCTTTTAACATGCTGTCTAGGTTTTTTGTAGCTTTTCTACAAAACAGCAAGTGTCTTTTAATTTCATGGCTGCAGTGACCATCTGTGGTAATTTTGGAGCCCAAGAAAATAAAGTCTGTCATTGTTTCAACTGTCTCACCATCTATTTGCCATGAAGTGATGGGACCGGATGCCATGATCTTAGTTTTTTTAATGCTGACTTTTAAGCCAGTACAAGGTACTGAAAGCAATTGTCAAGAGTTGGGATTTTATTCCATGTTTAATGGGAAAACATTGACAATTCCAACTAAACAGTAAATTAATGTCAAATGTGTTTTTAAAATTTCATTCTGGTACTTCTGTGAAGAATTCTTAATAAAGTAAGCCTTGATTACAACAGCATGTAATTGATATTTTTTGATAAATAACTGAGATAACATAATTCTAAGGCAAAATTAACTAGTAAATGAAGGGAGTCACTTTATATCACTATAAGTATGCTCCACACTATAGATATAAAAATCATAAATATGTTCTGAATGTTATGACATCAAAATATACGTTAAAATATGATAAAAATTATGAAGAGGTATTTACAGAATCTCTCAGTTCCTACAAGATCAGGTGTACAAGACATAAGCTTAGAGATTACTTGAACAATATTATTATTTGTTTTTTGTTTTGTTTTGTTTTAAGTGATAATATTAGAGAAACCACTAACCAAAACCGCCCACCCTGGCCAGGCAGTACAGTAATCACTTGCATGAGTCATCTTACAACAGGAGGTCCTGGTAAGGAATGCAGAACTAACAAGCTCTCACCAACTGAAACAAGAAAGAAAAGGCCAAAAAGAGAGAGGGGATGTCAGTTTGTATGTCCTGGTAGCCTCCCAGAATCCTTCTCGCTGGAATCCATCTTGGCTGAGTGATATGCAGCCACCGGACACTGAGTCAGAACAACTGGCCAGAGGAACTAACCGATTACCTGGGACTTCGAGCTACATGGCAGAGCAGTTCCCCTACATTCTCTTCCACTGCTGCTCTTCGCCTGGGCTCCCCTTCTGAACAAAGTCTCTTGCTTTGTCAGTGCATGCTTCTCTTCTGACAGTTCATTTCCAAATGTTAGAAAAGAGTCCATTCTCCAGCTCTAGAAGCTATCCCCCTTCCTGTAACAATAATACAGATTTATTTTTTCTTACATAAAGGAAGTCTAGAAGGTGTCAGGTTAATCCTCGTCTGGTAACTCACTTATGACTTTAAGGAACCCAGTTTTTCTTTCTCTCCTGTATTTCCAGCTTTCTGTCTCTCTTCTTAATGGTCACAATTTGACAGCTGTGCTTTTAGTCATATTCCAGTTCTAGACGAAGAGAATGGCAAAGAGTAAAGGTTAGTACACCGATAGTTGTCAAGGTGTGCATGCACGCTCAGTCATGTCTGACTCTTTGCAGTCTCACAGACAGTAGTCTGCCAAGCTTCTCTGTCCACGGAATTTCCCAGGCAAGAAGACTGGAGCACGTTGCCATTACCTTCTCCAAGGGATTCTCCCAACCCAGGAATTGAACCTGCATCTCTTGTGTCTCCTACATTGACAGGTGCATTCTTTACCAGCTGAGCCACCAGAAAATAATTTTCAAACATAAAGGTTTTAACACACACCTCTTAGCAAATGAGAGGGTCACCTCTGGCTGCAAGGAAGCCTGGGAAATTGATGATCTAGCTTTCCAAGGCATACTGTCTACATCATGAATGAGTTCACAGTAGAGTATTTATCATTTTACTCAATCTAAAAATTTCTGAGTATCTATAAACACTAACAATAATTACCCATACACCAGACCTTTGCTTTCCACAGTGAAATATGTTTTTAAAATGAAAGAAACAAAACACACAGTTAAAAAAACATAAAACCTAAATTCCAGAGTAACATGATTCAAAAAAGAAACTAAATTATCACAGCATGGAGCTTTGCCTATCTTCTCTAAGATTTAATGTATTTATATAATCAGAAAAGTTTGAAGACAACTGCCATTTTAAAGTTGCAGGTACTCATTCCTCAAATTGAGACTTACATTTACTTTTGTGAAAGCAGTTTGAGAGAGTTCTCCAGTTACACAGATCCAGAGAATGGAAAGGATCTTTCCATTGTTCTTGGACAAAACACCACCAAGTGACCATTTTCTTAAACTCCAGTGTTAAGTGTTCTGGTGATAACATAAATTGCTTTGAGAGGCCAAGTGATCACAGCAGTAAATGGCTTCAAGTCCAGGTCCCTGAAAATAATCTGATACCTGTTCATTAGAACCTGTGCGATAAGAACCTAAGAAAACTTCCTTATTATACAGAGGCATAGTTCTGGGAGTTCAGGCAAATTTGGTTTGAGAATTTAAAAGAAGGGGGAAAAGATTGCTTACACATAGGCAGGTGAGGCCTATTTGTTGTTGTTCAAGCTGTATTTCATTCTCAAGGACACAGATACTAGAAATTGTGTCATTTTAAAGACAGAACATTTATCTGTCTGGTACTTGAGTGGAATTCCAGGGCTTGAAACAGTGCTGAGCCCATTACTTAGTGTGAGTATAGTCTGTTAAGTTAATAAATGAATAGATGAACAAGTTCATAAAAAATGAAATAGAAAAGACTATGCCCAAGATTAATGGGGTACAGCCAAAGCTACAATGAATGGGAAAATCCATAAATTTAAAAGCTATAATTATTTTTTAATTGAAAATCAATGAACTAAGCATTCTGCTTAAATATTAGAACATGATGTAATCTTAAATTAAAAGTTAAGGTACAAAAATTTGCATAGAAAGAGATCTTAATGGTACAAAAATAAGATTTATTCATAAAAACTAACATAAGAATAAAATATTATTAAATAAAGCAGACTATAATCATTTAAAGAGATCCTATTTCATGTTTTATCACTCCTGATGAAAGTTTACAAACATTTATATAAACTTTATGATTAAACATATGATTTTTTAAATTTAGCATATGAACATGTATTATAGAAATAGAATTTTAGAGATAATTTAAGTCAAATCTCGCATTTGCAAAAAATAAAGATTCTGAAAGTATAAGTATCTTGCTCAAAGTCACATTCTGTCTAGAGAAAGAGCTGAGATATTGAATTCAGCAAACGTTCTCTAAGTCTTTGTACACCAGACCTCCCTGGTGGAACAGTGGTAAAGAACCCAACGCCAATGCAGGAGACACAGGAGACTTGGGTTCCATTCCTGACTGGGAGGATCTAGAGTAGGAAATGGCAACCCACTCCAGTATTCTTGCCTAGAAAATGCCATAGACAGAGGAGTCTGGCGAGTTACAGCCCATAGGGTCACAAAGAGTCAGACATGACTGAGCTTGCATAGTGCACACATGCTCTAATATAGGAGAAGTCAGGGAGCCCTGGAAGACCAGGCAAAGGGCCCTTCAGTTCAGTTCAGTTCAGTTCAGTCGCTCAGTCATGTCCGACTCTTTGCAACCCCATGAATCACAGCACGCCAGGCCTCCCTGTCCCTCACCAACTCCCGGAGTTCACTCAAACTCATGTCCATCAAGTCGGTGATGCCATTCAGCCATCTCATCCTCTGTCATCCCCTTTTCCTCCTGCCCCCAATCCCTC
The DNA here is from genome assembly GCF_000754665.1 of Bison bison bison. Taxonomy (NCBI): domain Eukaryota; kingdom Metazoa; phylum Chordata; class Mammalia; order Artiodactyla; family Bovidae; genus Bison; species Bison bison. The sequence continues at coordinate 651,742 of NW_011494804.1, forward strand.
CCAGCATCAGCGTCTTTTCCAATGAGTGAACTCTTTGCGTGAGGTGGGCAAAGTATTGGAGTTTCAGCTTTATCATCAGTCCTTCCAATGAACACCCAAGACTGATCTCCTTTAGAATGGACTGGTTGGATTTCCTTGCAGTCCAAGGGACTCTCAAGAGTCTTCTCCAACACCACAGTTCAAAAGCATCAATTCTTTGGTGCTCAGCTTTCTTCACAGTCCAACTCTCACATCCATACATGACCAGTGGAAAAACCATAGCCTTGACTAGATGGACCTTTGTTGGCAAAGTAATGTCTCTGCTGTTGAATATGCTATCTAGGTTGGTCATAACTTTCCTTCCAAGGAGTAGTTCAGTTCAGTCAGTTCAGTTCAGTCGATCAGTCGTGTCTGACTCTTCGCGACCCCATGAATCGCAGCACACCAGGTCTCCCTGTCCATCAACAACTCCCGGAGTTCACTCAGACTCATGTCCATCAAGTCAGTGATGTCATCCAGCCATCTCATCCTCTGTCATCCCCTCCTCCTCCTGCCCCCAATCCCTCCCAGCATCAGAGTCTTTTCCAACGAGTCAACTCTTCGCATGAGGTGGCCAAAGTACTGGAGTTTCAGCTTCAGCATCAGTCCTTCCAATGAACACCCAAGACTGATCTCCTTTAGAATGGACTGGTTGGATTTCCTTGCAGTCCAAGGGACTCTCAAGAGTCTTCTCCAACACCACAGTTCAAAAGCATCAATTCTTCGGCGCTCAGCCTTCTTCACAGTCCAACTCTCACATCCATACATGACCACAGGAAAAACCATAGCCTTGACTAGATGGACT
>NW_011494804.1:652664-660496 GCF_000754665.1 Bison bison bison
CCAGTGGAAAAACCATAGCCTTGACTAGATGGACCTTTGTTGGCAAAGTAATGTCTCTGCAAAGGAATATGCTATCTAGGTTGGTCATAACTTTCCTTCCAAGGAGTAAGCGTCTTTTAATTTCATGGCTGTAATCACCATCAGCAGTGATTTTGGAGCCCCAAAAAATAAAGTCGGACACTGTTTCCACTGTTTCCCCATCTATTTCCCATGAAGTGATGGGACCAGATGCCATGATCTTCGTTTTCTGAATGTTGAGCTTTAAGCCAACTTTCTCACTCTCCTCTTTCACTTTCATCAAGAGGCTTTTTAGTTCTTCTTCACTTTCTGCCATAAGGGTGGTATCATCTGTATATCTGAGGTTATTGATATTTCTCCCAGAAATCTTGATTCCAGCTTGTGCTTCTTCCAGCCCAGCATTTCTCATCATGTACTCTGCATGTAAGTTAAATAAGCAGCCTTGACATACTCCTTTTCCTATTTGGAACCAGTCTGTTGTTAGCCCAAGACAAAAACATGCAAACAAAGGTTAAGTCTTTCAAGCTGATACCAAGCACATGTCATAATTTGGTCTATCTTTTTCTTAACATCAACAACTCTTTCCAAAAATCAGCTACTCTGAACAAAATCTCTAACCAACAACCTCTTTTCTATTATCAATGATGCATGATAGTAATCATTTGCTTTCCACAACATTTCTGCATGGCACTCCTTCCCTGTATTCCTTGGCTTACAAAAATAAGCATTTATTTCTTGCTTACACATGTGTGTGTATAGACTGGGATTTGGTTAGCCTTGGCTGAAATGGACAGGATTTGATTTAGTTTGCAGGGTAAACCCAGCCTGCTCCACGTCTCTCATGTTTTGGAGACCACCAGCTCTCCGGGAAGCATGACCTTCTCATGAAAAAAGACAGTGGCCAGAGAGACCAAGGTCAACAACTCAGCTCTTCGATGCTCTGTTCTATGATGGTCAGTAAGGGGTGGCCTCGCAAGGGGACAGAGAAGAGGCTCAGGAAAATGAAAGTTTATTATTTCACTCAGGCCAGAATACTGGAGTTGTTTGCCATTTCCTTCCCCAGGAGATCTTCCTGACAGAGGGATTGAACCTGGGTCTCCCACATTGCAGGCAGATTCTTTACCATCTCAGCAGGGAGCCCTCTTGTTATATCACAAGTTCTAGAAAGAAAGAACATGCAGCAGGCCATGCAGAGCCCCATGGAGGAGCTGGAAGAGGCTCAGAAAGCAGGAAGAAGGGGAAACCATGGCTAGGACAGGGTAAACAGTGTATAATTGGCTAATCTGAATATTCTGATGGGCTCAAAACTATGAGAGTGGTCCATTTGTGGGGTTAATGGAGAGGAATTTTGCCTCCAAAGTGCCTGGGCCAGAGAGAAGAGGCAGGCCGGCTCTGAGCTTGTTCCTTTGCATATCAAAGGAAGCTCCAGGCTTGAAGCCTTTCCTCTCTCTAAGAACTGGCTAGTCCATGGAAGGGCAGTCTCTCCCTAGCCAGAAGGGAATTTAAGATGCTAAAATATCATAATATTCAGAAATATTTTTTAAATATAATTAATCATGTCTACGTGTTCAGTTGTGTTCAACTCTTTGCAACCCCAAGGACTATAGTCCACCAGGCTCCTCTGTCCATGGAATTTTCCAGGCAAGAATACTGGAGTGGGGTGCTGTTTCCTTTTCCAAAGTATGAATAATACACAGGCCTATTTTAGAACTCTGCTTGACATGTATCTATCACTGTCTCATTGGCCAAAGCAAGTCACTTGTCTGTGTCCACATGTGATGGTAGAGGCACAGTCTATACGACTTCAACAGGATGATGAAGTCTACTGCACATCTCAACCCAAAATTCTCAGGCAATTTCCTAAACTGTAACTAAGACATAGTGATGTGATTGTGTCACAGAAAAGTGTAAAAAGGTGAAAGTTTTCTAATCACCAAATAACATGATTTCAAAGGAAATGGCAATCCACTCCAGGACTATTGCCTGGAAAATCCCATGGACAGAGGAGCCTGGTAGGCTACAGCCCATGGGGTTGCAAAGAGTCAGACACAACTAAGCGACTTCTCTCTCTCTTCTCTATTACCTTAGCATACTTTGAATATGCAGTCACCTCTTCTCTTTTTATCAACTTTTTCAATCTCCTCACTTCTCCATGATGTCCTTTGAGTCTATCACAATATCTACCCAAGCATAAGGGCTACATAGAAAAACAACTGTGGAAACACAGTCAGGACCAACATTTGATGCCCTTAAATTGTTCACATTGAGGAGACACTGGGCATATCTCTCCCTGGCAGCAGTCTCCAAGGAGCATGTACTCTTTGTGACATTTGGCACACTTTTCAGTTCGTATGAAAGTGACTTTGGCATTCTAGCAGTTGTATTTGAATTGGAACTGAAGAACTGTCCTGCAAGTTATTTTGTTAAAAAAATATTTCATTGAGCTTTGGGGGCATAAATATATTTTTTGTCTTATACAACACTGACTCAAAAACACTGTGTTAAGAGATAAATATGTTCTAGGAACCTGAGACAATAGAAATCAAGGGACATTCCTCTACAAAAATATTAACCAAGTAAATATTCTGGAAGATTGGCTAAACATGTCAATGACCAGAATTGAAATATTATTTTGTCTTTTAATTTTATGTTGATATTAAACATAAAGTGAACTATAATGTTGTGTGTGTGCCATGCTCAGTCACTGCAGTCGTGTCCTTTGCAACCTTATGGACTGTACCTGCCAGGCTCCTCTGCCCATGGGATTTTCCAGGCAAGAATACTAGAGCATGTTGCCATGCCCTACTCCAGGGAATCTTCCCAATCCAGGCATCAAACCCGTGTCTTCTGCATCTCCTGCATTCTTTCAGTTCAGTTCAGTTCAGTCGCTCAATCGTGTCCAACTCTTTGTGACCCCATGGACTGCAGCATGCCAGGCATCCCTGTCCATCAGCAACACCCGGAGTTTACTCAAACTCATGTCCACTGAGTCAGTGATGCCATCCAACCATCTCATCCTCTGTTGTCCCCTTCTCCTCCCACCTTCAATCTTTCTCAGCATCAGGGACTTTTCCAATGAGTCAACTCTTCACATTAGGTGGCCAAAGTATTGGGGTTTCAGCTTTAGCATCAGTCCTTCCAATGAACATTCAGGACTGATTTCCTTTAGGATGGACTGGTTGGATCTCCTTGCAGTCCAAGGGACTCTCAAGAGTCTTCTCCAACACCACAGTTCAAAAGCATCAATTCCTCGGCACTCAGCTTTCCTTATAGTCCAATTCTCACATCCATACATGACCACTGGAAAAAACATAGCCTTAACTAGATGGACCTTTGTTGGCAAAGTAAAGTCTCTGCTTTTTAATATGCTATCTAGGTTGGTCATAACTTTTCTTCCAAGGAGTGAGTGTCTTTTTATTTCGTGGCTGCAGTCACCATCTGCAGTGATTTTGGAGCCCAAAAAGATAAATTCTGACTGTTTCCACTGTTTCTCCATCTATTTGGCATGAAGTGTTGGGACCAGATGCCATGATCTTTGTTTTCTGAATGTTGAGCTTTAAACCTGCATTCTTTACAGATTCTTTACTGCTGAGCCACCAGGGAAGCCACTAATATGAAAAGGAAAATGCTGCTATGATATCACTGACTGAGTTGGGGATGTTAAAAGGTGAAAAAATATGTCCTAAAATCAATGCCCCAAAGTATTGCTGGATTACAGAATACGAAGATAGTGATTGGAGGAGATAATGCCATTGATTTACCTGAATTATGTTCAGTATTGCAAACCAAATACACAAACTAAAACCTGGACTTTAAAATCAAGAAAGATAAAAAAACCACTGGACAGTTCTAAGTGGGGAATTGTCCTGGATAAAATTTTCATTTCAGAAAGTGTAATTTTGTTTGCAGTACAATAATAGTAATAATTATTATTATTTAGGCAAGAGCATGGGGCTATAGCTGAAGGGTTAGTTCCCAATTAAAAAGCTGGGGGAGTAATCCAGGTGAGAGATGATGGTGGCCTGGACGAAGATCATGTCATGGACGTGGGAAAGAGTGAACAGACTTCAAGATCACACAGGAGGTAAAGTCAAGGCAGGGGCCAGGACTTTTCTTCATTCAACCATTACTGAGGATGTTTAGAAAATAAATTTACAATAAAACAAAAAACATACTTCTGTTCTGTGAGGAGCTCTTGGTCTGGAAAACCAAACCTAACCTGCATGACTCTTCAGTCAGCCAGTGTTGGGCTTCCCTGGTGGCTCAGATGGTAAAGAATCTGCCTGCAATGCAAGAGACCTGGGTTCAATCCCTTGGTGGAGAAGTTTCCCTGGAGAAGGGAATGGCTACCCATTCCAGTATTCTTGCCTGGGAAATCCCATGGACAGAGGAGCCTGGTGGGCTACAGTCCATGGGGTCACAAAGAGTTGGACATAACTGAAGGGAAGAGTTGGACACGATTGAGTAACTAACACTTTCACTTTTTCCATTGTGAGGTTTTAGCTCCCTATTTTTGAGAGAAAACAGTTTGGGATCTTGACACCTTGCAGGGTAAAAATGGAGGCCTAAAAATCTCTGTCACTTTCTCTAAAGTGCTCCTTCCTGGAGCTGCCACTGTCCTCTGACCTTCATGTGGGAAATGAATGGAGTGAAAGGTACATTGTCTTCTTTTTGGTGTCCCTTCCCCCCGTGGAAGAAGGTGACTAGGAAGATGCAACACAGCCTCCTCCAGTTCTGGCTTTGGGATCAGCGTACTATTTAAAGTCTCCATTTGCTCTCTTTATTTTGCACTCTTACCATCAGTGTTATTGCTATATTAATAACAGAAATAAATGATGGCTTAATTCCAAACAATGATCCAAGGCTGTGGAAATTCTGACACAAAATTACATCTCTTATGTGATTAAAATCTTCATCTGATTTCATCAGGCTTCTTTATATTTTCCCCCAGATGGGATGGGAGAAGGTGGAGTTCAGTTAGTCTGTTATACAGTCTTGCTGTCTGAGATGCAAAGAATGCGATGATTTGTTATTATTCCCTACTGCTTCCTCCTGAGGTGTCTAAAGTTAAATGGCGAAGAGGAACAGCTGTAGGAAAAGCAGCAGCAATCCCTCTTGTAGACAAATCTAAACATCCCCCCAATAAAAATCCCATTATCCACATGTTCTATAAAATCTTCACTCATCCACCTGCTCCAAAGCAGCTGAATTGGCAGTTTCAGGCCTCCAAAGCTTAAAGGTGAGGGGGAGAATTACGAAGAGGATAGAAAGAGATTCATAAGAGAATAAAGCCCCAAATCTCATACGGTGAGTCTCTTTGCATCTGTTTGTGTATCTGGAGGCAGAAAAAACCTGTGACTAATCTAATTTGATTCATCAGGGGTTCACTGAACACTTAGTAAACCTAGCACTTAGCACTCTCTCATTTCCATTGAGACCCAGAGGATTGTGGACTACTCAGGATTAAAACTACACCCACCAGGCCCAACATCCAGAGGATTAGAGCAGTCCCCACACGTTATTCACACATAAAACAATTTCATGGCTTTTAAGTTGATGATGTTATCCACCATCAAAACATTCTGCCTGATCCAACAAGTGTCTCTCAGGATCAGTGGAGGGGCAGAAGGATGTAGCATAAACTGTGGTCTATCACTTGCTAAACAGCATAAGGAATTACTTTTCAAAATGAGAGAATAAAAGAAATAAATACACATTTGCATTGTACCAGGCACTGTTCTAAGTATTTCATGTGTATTATGTCATGCAATTCTCACCAAGTCCCTGTGAGGTAGGTAACATTTTGGAGAAATTAAGGTAAAGGTCAAATAACTCCTTCAGGTCGTAAAATTTGCAATCGCAGTGTAAACTGATACAGCCTCCATACCACACAACTGTTCCTCTCTATAGTTTAAGACAAGAGAGAAATCTTTGAAGGATATCCTGAAGTTGTTCATGTTTGCCTGTCATCAAACTTGGTTTTTATTTCATGTCAAGCCCCCTTTATGTAAAGTCCTGTAAGGCAGAGATCATTAAGCTTGCTTGAATTAATTCATCTATTCATTCATCAGATCTTAGGTAACATTCTTACTGCATGATCTATACTTTCCTAGGGCTTGAAATAAAGCAGCGAACACGAGGGTTTCCTTTATATGGTGGCAACATGCTAGTGGAGTGTTGGAAAATCAGTGCAAATATATAATATAATATAATACAATATAATATTAATTGTAGTTTAGAAACAAATGTTAAACAGGATTCTTTAGAATGGGGGTGGGAGGGTGAGGAGCTGATTTAGGCCAGGTAATAAGTGTAGGCTTCTCTGTAGAGGTAACATCTGCAGTAACCTTGTCATGAATTATGCACGTATCTGGGGGATGAGTATTTTAGGTCAAGAAGGGATAACTATTGGCTACAGAGTGAGAATAGGGTTGATAAGTTCAAGGAACAGCAAGGGAGCAGTGTAGCTGGAGAAAAGTGAACAAAGGCCTGAGGAGTAAGAGAGGTTATGGCACGCATGGCTACATCACCCTGAGTACTCTAGGCATGGGAAGGTTATTGCCTTCTATGCTAGGTTTTAGGAAAAATTATTGGAAAGATCTGGGTTTCCCTGGTGGCTCAGATGGTGAAGAATTTACTTGCAATTCAGGAGACCTGAGTTCAGTCCCTGGGTTGGGAAGATCTCCTAGAGAAGGGAATGACTACCCACTCCAGTATATTGGCCTGGATAACCCTATGGACACAGAAGCCTGGTGGGCTACAGTCCATGGGGTTGCAAAGAGTTGGACATGGCTGAGTGACTAACATCCTTCACCACTGGAGAGATCTAAGTAGTGAAAGGATTTGGTTCATGTTAATAAGATAATTACAATTGCTCTATGGAGAATAAATTGTAGAAAATGTCACTGAAGCAAAGAACATAATAAAGAGGCTACTGGAAAACTCTAAGCCCTTGGTGGTGGCTTGGTCTAGAGCTGCAGAGATGACTGTTAAGAGAAGAGCTGAAATTCAGAATAGATTTTAAGTGTAAAGCTGCTAGAATTTGGAGTATAAGAAAAGAAAAAGTTGAGAATAACTCCAACATTCTTGTACTGCGCGACTAGGTCATTTAAGGAGCTCTTATTTGAAGTAAGAGACTCTGGGCAACACAGGTTTTTTATGTGCAGGTCTGTGCATGCATAGATGAATGTGAATGTATGGGGGATGTGTTTGGGGAACCAAGGGCTCTGGTTTAGAACATATTCTGAGACCCATTTCGGCTCCCCAGAATGGAAGCTCCACAGGATGCAAGGACTCTGTCCTACTCATTGTGATATCACATAAAGTAGTGCCTGGCAATTATTACAGTTGAAAAAAAATGTTTGCTGTATGAGAGAATACATACATAAATGTATGAATGAAAACTGAGATATTGTAAACAACTGAGTCTAAACATTTGAAATTCAGAGGAGTTATTTGCATAGAGTTGGTATAAAACCACAGGACTGAATGAAACCCTGTTCAGAGTTCATGTAGTCAGAGAAAAAAGAAAAGAAAGAAATTCCTCTAAAGACTGCTTCATATGGCACCCAATCCAATATTTTCATAGAAATAAGACAGCAAAGAAAATTAAGAATGTTCATTAAGTAAAGTAAATGGAGAACTAGTAGAGTGCTATTTCTCAGAAGCCAAGTGAAAACAAAGGGTTTCAACTGAGAATGGACATTTTTTATTTGAAAAAGTGAGAGCTGTTCTATTTTTAAAAGTTCTTTTCTACATAGAACTAGGAAAACATTATTAATATCTTTTATGGTAGCTTAAAAATCTTGTGTTGA
>NW_011494804.1:660596-667742 GCF_000754665.1 Bison bison bison
ATCTTGTGTTGAAGTTGCATGAAAATTTTTTTTTAATTTTCTTTCTTAAAATACATCTATCTAACTCACTTGTATATGCTTCTGAAAGAGAATTGGCTAGAAAATTATGTGATATATCTCTCTTCTGGTGTAGGGAGACCCTATGCATTTTTGACAAGCTGTGACATGTGTGAAAATGAAACGAGGAACCATTTTTTCCTTTGTCAGGACACCAGATTTTTTTTTTTTTTCAACCAGTTAAAATCAGCTTATTTACAAACAGCCAGCCAGAGGAACTGCAACTTGGATATACAAACTATGGCGGACCATCAGTTCAGTTCAGTTCAGTTGCTCAGTCGTGTCCTACTCTTTGCGACCCCATGTATCACAGCATGCCAGGCCTCCCTGTCCATCACCAACTTCCGGAGTTCACTCAGACTCACGACAATCGAGTCAGTGATGCCATCCAGCCATCTCATCCTCTGTCATCCCCTTCTCCTCCTGCCCCCAATCCCTCCCAGCATCAGTCTTTTCCAATGAGTCAACTCTTCACATGAGGTGGTCAAAGTACTGGAGTTTCAGCTTTAGCATCATTCCTTCCAAAGAAATCCCAGGGCTGATCTCCTTCAGAATGGACCAGTCCAAGGGACTCTCAAGAGTCTTCTCCAACACCACAGTTCAAAAGCATCAATTCCTCGGCACTCAGCCTTCTTCACAGTCCAACTCTCACATCCATACGTGACCACAGGAAAAACCATAGCCTTGACTACAGACAAATCCAAAGAACAAGGAAGGGGAGCTTGCTTTTATACAAAAAGTGGAAGGAGTTTGCTACTGCTAAGTCACTTCAGTCGTGTCCGACTCTGTGCGAGCCCATAAACGGCAGCCCACCAGGCTTCCCCATCCCTAGGATTCTCCAGGCAAGAACACTGGAGTGGGTTGCCATTTCCTTCTCCAATGCATGAAAGTGAAAAGTGAAAGTGAAGTCGCTCAGTCGTGTCCAACTCTTAGCGACCCCATGGACTGCAGCCTACTAGGCTCCTCCATCCATGGGATTTTCCAGGAAAGAGTACTGGAGTGGAGCGCCACTGCCTTCTCCAGAAAGAGTTTAGAAGAGACCTAATAACCAAAGAGTCCATTGGAGGAGCGAGGAGGCCAAGTATAGAGGATTCTCATTGGTTGAGACTGCTGCAGTCTTTGATTGGCTCGACTGTCCTCCAATGAAGATAAATTGGACACCAGACTTTGTTCCTGATTTTCTCAGACAAAACAGGATGTGTGATCACCTGTACCTCTCAGACAGTACAAAGAATTAAGATCCAAAAAGAGCAATGAAGAAGAACCTTTTTGTGCGGCAGAAATAAATGTCCCAGTCAGCGGGCAGCATTCAGAGGGGGGGAAATCAGGTTGAGGCAAGTGGCGGGAGGTCCCAGGCTTTGAAGGAGCAGTATGGTGTGATCTCATATCCAGAGGGAGAAACGGAGGTGCCAACAGAAATAGCAACAGATGAGCACTCTCAAATGCTAATATGCGTGAAAGTAAACAACCTTGGGTGAGTGAAAACAGTGACCTTTTTACAGTTCTGCCATAGCTGGCTTCTTTCTCTGATTATCTTTTGTTTATCTTTTACCTCCCAAGAAATTTACATCCAAGAAATGTTCCCAAACTGGTTTGTTTTTCAGAACTCTGGACAGGGGGGTCCAAATATTTATTTTCTCAGCTCCAGTTCAGTTCTGGGATAAATTAAGTATGGGATCTTAAGCAAATTACTTGCTGTCTCAAAATTTCAAGTCCTTCTTGTGCAAACCTCAAAGTAAATAAGAGTAAGCTCTCTTGTCGGATTATGGTAAGGATCTGGTGACATTATTTGTGCAAACTTCATTATTTATAAAGCCCCTTAAAATTGGGAGCCTTAGTATATTCTAAAATGAATGAGTTGTTTTGATGTTTTCTAGGCAAAAGACTTCCCAGATGGTGCATTGGTAAAGAATTTGTCTGCCAATGCAGGAAGCACAAGAGATGCAGGTTTGATCCCTGGGTTGGAAAGATCCCCTGGAGAAGGAAATGGCAGCCTACTCTAGTTTTCTTGCCTGGAAAATCCCATGGATAGAGAAGCCTGACAGGCTACGGTCCATGGGGTCGCCAAAGAGTTGGACGCGACTGAGCATACACGTGTGCACATAGACAAAATACCAACAGCAACACTTGAGAATGAGTTATCTATGCTCCAGCTCTTCACATTTCCAGTAATTCTTTAGAGGAATCACAGAACAAATCCCTCTGTGCCTATAATACCATGCCATGTGAATTTTCAGAAGTTAGCCTTTGAGTTTCCACTTTAAGGCAGAATCCTACTCTGTTTATGAATTTTGGATTTGGAAAGATAAGCATGTTTTTTCATAATGCCTGTCCTAGTGGTACATTAGCACTGTTACTTCTGCCTGAAATATTCTTTCCTTCTTTGTGTTAATAGCTAGTCAACTCTTATTTATGTACAAAATCTGAGAGAAAATAATTACCTTTTACCTTGTTAAGACCTACATTTGGGACAAGGGCAATGATATAGTGATATTTGGGGGTGGGTATGGTGTGTATCTCAAAGTTGCTTGTCTTTCCCAATCCCCGTGTAGTTTTAGCAGGATGTAGAAGAAAGAATGGCAGCCAATTGTGTAGCACCTGGGCTCATTTTACCCTTGCTATGTGACAGATTTTTTGATCAGGAGTCAGAACAGCTAGCTTCTCATTTTTACTCCATAATTTGCTAATTATGCAGTTATGGACAAACCCACTCAACCACCTCCTTAATAAAATGGAAATGATGCCTCTGTATTCCTTATCATAGAACAGATGTAAGAATCTCTGTGCCTACATGTGTGCTCAGTCACTTCAGTCATTTTTGACTCTTTGTGACCCCGTGGATTGTAGCCCACCAGGCTCCTTTGTCCATGGGATTCTCCAGGCAAGAATACTGGAGAGGGTTGCCATTGCCTTCTCCAGGGGATCTTCTCCACCCAGGGATTGAACCTGCCTCTCTTGCTTTGCAGGCAAATTCTTTAACACTGGGCCACTGGGGAAGCCCATAAGAATGTTTGCTTACCTCTAAATGGGTTAAATCATAATCAGTTGAAATGAAGCATAGATTATTTCTGAGTTCTAACTTTTATAATGTGCTGTATACATTAGAAGTGAGTCTTTTATTTCATCTTTCAGTAAACTTTAGAAATAGAGCAGCATATGACTTGCTGAGGAAAGGCAATTAGGATACATTTCGTTAACTCTTAAAAAAAACTTGGCACATGTCTATTAGAAAACCCACTTTCCACAAAGTACTTCTTTCGCAAAAGGCCAACAGAGAGAGACTGACTAACAGATGTGTGAATTTTTACAACTAGAATGGTGGCAGCAGGGCCAGGCTACACAGTTGCCTCAGAGACCCACAGGCAGGAGAGAGGTCAAATGGGAATAAAAAATAGACCTCTACGGAGTATAGACAAGGGGGCATAAAGGTGAAGTTAAATTATGAGAAGTGGTTCTGGAGTGAAGCATTTGCCTATTTTATCTGGATGTGCTGAAAGCATGCTGTAAATAAGTAGGATGCCCAAGTAGAAGATGTCATAATGAATCTTGAGAGCCCTCAGGCATCAGATTGGATGTGTGAGATGGTTTAAAGGACAAAGTGGGTCAGAGGGCCAAATATCATCATGTTTAATGCATTCAGCAAAGACAGACATTTTTACGCCAGCTGGGCAGACGCAGACGTTAACAAATGGTGAGCAGAAAAAAGACACGACACTCTGTCCAAACAAAGGCGCTCTCCCCAAAGCACAAACCAAGGGTAGAGATGATAAGCTGTTGGAAATACAAAGAACACCACTGCTGGTTTGGGATCAAAAGTTGAGAGGTAAGAACTATGTCCTCAGGCACCTGTGGAAAGACAAATGCTCAAGGATGCAACGAAACAAAAAGAGGACTGGCTTTCTGGGATATAAGTAAGAAAGTTTTACCCAAACACCATTGTTCTTTGCCTCTTCTTCCTGAAGAAAAATTCAGGCAGAGACAACAATGTAGAATGTTTGCCTCAGGAAGCATTCCTTTGTTTTAACCAAAAAATACACAGATGAAGGGAGAGGAACAAAAATATTTAATGCTGTAAGACCATCATATTCTAGAAAACATCGTTCCTTATGGTTATTTCTGAGATCCGATTAACTCCAGAGTATCTATTATAATAGTAAAAAGACGATACTTTGTGAGGTTGGCCATCAGAGAAAATGGGAGTAGCTTCCACTGTCTTGTTGCTTTTGGATGGTGTGGGTGTTGGGGTATTTTTGTTGCCATTTGTTTGAGCTTAATTTGCCATGAATGCCCTAAGTCAGCTTTTCTCTAATCTTCTTGGTGACTATAAAATTGATGTTCTGTCACTTGCTTTGAAAATCACTATATAAAAGCTTAAACTGGCTTAAGGTGGTTTTCCAAGCAAATTATTTAAATCAGGAGGCCCTTGTGTCCGTTTTTCCTACACACTTCCGCTCTGAAGACCTAGCAGAGCCTTACCAGCCACATTCTTTGGTGGGAATGAAAGTTGGATCTTTCATATGAGCCCCAAAGACATCTGCCAAGACTTCTAAACCTCCCCTTCCAGAACTTCCCAATCTGTCTCTCTCCTGGAGTTCTTTAAGTCCAGACCTCTCCTTGTCTCACTTCCTGAAACCTGCCTTCCTCTTTTAAATGATCTGCTTTGATGCATTTCATAGGCTCTGGGGTTCCCAAGTTTGGATAGAATGAAAGTTATGTAGGAAGTTTGCTAAATACAGATAGCCAGATCTTATCCTGAAACAACTGACTCAAACCATGCAGTCAGGGAGGAAATGGGAAACTGCATTTTTGATCTACTTACTGGTACTGTTTATCCCTCCCTAGAGTTCATTGTCATCAAGCTCTTAGGAATCCAGGAAACAGACTGGCTTCATATCCAGTTACTAAAAATGACTTCTAAGTCTTGCTTTCCTCATATTTGAATGCCAATATATTGCCTGTCACTTAGTATGGATCCAGGGGAAAGTTTATGATATCATTCTTATTTCTAAACTATTCACTTAATTTGGGGTATCAAGCTAGTTCTTATTTTCTTTCTAAGGAATAGCTATGAGAATTTTTATGAAATCAATAATAGTAATAGTAATGGCATGTGCATGCTCAGTTACTTCAGTAGTTTCTGACTCTTTGCAACCCTATGGACTAGCATTCCAGGCTCCTCTGTCTATGGGAATTCTCCAGGAAAGAATATTGGAGTGGGTTGCCGTTTCCTCTTCCAGGGCATCTTCCCAACCAGGGATTGAACCCATATATCTTATGCATTGGGTGGTGGATTCTTTACCACTAACACCACCTGGGAAGCCCAAAAATAATGGTAGGCAGCATCTGTTGAGATAAGTACATACCAGACACTCTTCAAAGACTGTACCTTTAATCTTCACTGTGACCATATAAGGAAAGTACAGTTATTAACTTCATTTTATAAATGGAAGAATTGAGACTGAGCATTCTCCCCAGGGTTTTGAAAGTTAGAAGCAAACCTAAAATTCAACCCCAAGGCTTCTGAGCCCACTGTGCTGTTAACCATCGTCTATGCTGAGGTGAGGTTCATTGCCACAGCATAGAGGTAATAAAGTAGAGAATTTTCCCCAAGTTTTCTCTGATGATTCACTGCATAGTCAGTCTCAGGAGTCAAGTCCTACAAAATCTTACTAACAATTGTACGATAAAATATTCTAAAAGCATAGAGATGCAAGGTAGAAGATGACTTGTCCTCACCAGAATATGGTAAGACTAAGTAGTATGACCTATGGGGAGGATAGCTCTATATCTGAGAATGTGGAACTAGAATCAAGATTGTGTGTGTGTGTTAGTCGCTCGGTCGTGTCTGACTCTTTGAAGCTCCATGAACTGTAGCCTGCCAGGCTCCTCTGTCCCTGGAATTTTCCAGTCAAGAATACTGGAGTGGGTAGCCATCTCCTTCTTCAGGCAATCTTCCCAACCCAAGGATCGAACCCGCATCTCTTGAATCTCCTACACTGGCAGGCAGATTCTTTACCACTAAAGCAACCTGGGAAGCCCAGAATCAAGATTACTTCAGTCTCAGTCTTGCCTTTGTCCCTTAACATAACTGTGACTTCATTTAAAATGACTTAATCTCTTTGAGACACAGTTGCCTCTTCTAAAAGAGAGGTAATGATATATATCTCATAATGTTTTTGTGAAGTGTATGCAAAAGTGCTTAGTAAGTTCTCAATAAATGGAAGTCATCAGCATTATCATTGTTATGCATCTTAGAAGACCCAAAAGGACTCTTAAGGCGATTCTAGCTGCAAATGACACTAAAGAGAGAGACAAAGGGCAGCTTCCCCTTATTTATGCATTCAAATCTAGGAGTATTCATATGGAAACAAGAGGACAGCAACAGAGAAAATGAGAGACAGAAGGCAACATGCTTATTAAAAGAAACTTCATTACCATGCACATGTATTTAGATATTCTGCATATCTATTTCAGAGTAAACGACTTTATTATTAAAAATGTTAATAAGCATATAGGAGGGCAAACATAATGCCCAATGGAAACCTTTAACAGTTCAATTTTATCTAAGTAGTTGTCACTTGATTTCAGTTCAGTTCAGTTCAGTAGCTCAGCCATGTCCGACTCTTTGTGACCCCGTGAATCGCAGCACGCCAGGCCTCCCTGTCCATCACCAACTCCCGGAGTTCACCCAAACTCATGTCCATCAAGTTGATGATGCCATCCAGCCATCTCATCCTCTGTTGTCCCCTTCTCCTCCTGCCCCCAATCCCTCCCAGCATCAGAGTCTTTTCCAATGAGTCAACTCTTTGCATGAGGTGGCCAAAGTATTGGAGTTTCAGCTTTAACATCAGTCCTTCCAATGAACACCCAGGGCTGATCTCCTTTAGAATGGACTGGTTGGATCTCCTTGCAGTCCAAGGGATTCTCAAGAGTCTTCTCCAATACCACAGTTCAAAAACATCAATTCTTCAGCGCTCAGCTTTTTTCACAGTCCAACTCTCACATCCATACATGACCACAGGAAAAACCGTAGCCTTGACTAGACGGACCTCTGTTGACAAAGTAATGTCTCTGCTTTTCAATATGCTA
>NW_011494804.1:667872-680958 GCF_000754665.1 Bison bison bison
GCCATAACTATTCTTCTAAGGAGTAAGCGTCTTTTAATTTCATGGCTGCAATCACCATCTGCAGTGATTTTGGAGCCCCAAAAAATAAATCCTGACACTGTTTCCACTGTTTCCCCATCTATTTCCCATGAAGTGATGGGACTGGATGCCCTGATCTTCATTTTCTGAATGTTGAGCTTTAAGCCAACTTTTTCACTCTCCTCTTTCACTTTCATCAAGAGGCTTTTTAGTTCCTCTTCACTTTCTGCCATAAGGGTGGTGTCATCTGCATATCTGAGGTTACTGATATTTCTCCCAGCAACCTTGATTCCAGCTTGTGCTTCTTCCAGCCCAGCGTTTCTCATGATGTACCCTGCATATAAGTTAAATAAGCAGGGTGACAATATATAGCCGTGACATACTCCTTGTCCTATTTGGAACCAGTCTGTTTTTCCATGTCCAGTTCTAACTGTTGCTTCCTGACCTGCATATAGGTTTCTCAAGAGGCAGGTCAGGTGGTCTGGTATTCCCCTCTCTTTCAAAATTTTCCAGTTTATTGTGATCCACACAGTGAAAGGCTTTGGCATAGTCAATAAAGCAGAAGTAAATGTTTTTCTGGAACTCTTGCTTTTTTGATGATCCAGTGGATGTTGGCAATTTGATCTCTGATTCCTCTGCCTTTTCTAAAACCAGCTTGAACATCTGGAAGTTCACGGTTCATGTATTGCTGAAGCCTGGCTTGGAGAATTTTGAACATTACTTTACTAGTGTGTGAGATGAGTGCAATTGTGTGGTAGTTTGAGCATTCTTTGGCATTGCCTTTCTTTGGGATTGGAATGAAACTGACCTTTTTCCAGTCCTGTGGCCACTGCTGAGTTTTCCAAATTTGCTCGCATATTGAGTGCAGCACTTCCACAGCGTCATCTTCCAGGATTTGAAATAGCTCAACTGGAATTCTATCACCTCCATTAGCTTTGTTCGTAGTGATGCTTCCTAGGGCCCACTTGACTTCACATTCCAGGATGTCTGCTTCCAGGTGAGTAATCACACCATCGTGATTATCTTGGTCGTGAAGATCTTTTTTGTACAGTTCTTCTGTGTATTCTTGCCACCTCTTCTTAATATCTTCTGCTTCTGTTGGGTCCATACCATTTCTGTCCTTTATTGAGCCCATCTTTGCATGAAATGTTCCCTTGGTATCTCTAATTTTCTTGAAGAGATCTCTATCTTTCCCATTCTGTTGTTTTCCTCTATTTCTTTGCATTGCTTGCTAAGGAAGGCTTTCTTATCTCTCCTTGCTATTCTTTGGAAACCTGCGTTCAGATGCTTATATCTTTCCTTTTCTCCTTTGCTTTTCACTTCTCTTCTTTTCACAGCTATATATAAGGCCTCCTCAGACAGCCATTTTGCTTTTTTGCATTTCTTTTCCATGGGGATGATCTTGATCCCTATCTCCTGTACAATGTCACAAACCTCAGTCCATAGTTCATCAGGCACTCTATCTATCAGATCTAGGCCGTTAAATCTATTTCTCACTTCCACTGTATAATCATAAGGAATTTGATTTAGGTCATACCTGAATGGTCTAGTGGTTTTCCCTACTTTCTTCATTTTAAGTCTGAATTTGGCAATAAGGAGTTCATGATCTGAGCTGCAGTCAGCTCCTGGTCTTGTTTTTGCTGACTGTATAGAGCTTCTCCATCTTTGGCTGCAAAGAATACAATCAGTCTGATTTCGGTATTGACCATCTGGTGATGTACATGTGTAGAGTCTTCTCTTGTGTTGTTGGAAGAGGGTGTTTGCTATGACCAGTGCATTCTCTTGGCAAAACTCTACTAGCCTTTGCCGTGCTTCATTCTGTATTCCAAGGCCAAATTTGCCTGTTGCCCCAGGTGTTTCTTGACTTCCTACTCTTGCATTCTAGTCCCCTATAATGAAAAAGACATCTTTTTGAGGGTGTTAGTTCCAAAAGGTCTTGTAGGTCTTCATAGAACCATTTAACTTCAGCTTTTTCAGCATTACTGGTTGGGACATAGACTTGAATTACTGTGATATTGAATGGTTTGCTTTGGAAACGAACAGAGATCAGTCTGTCATTTTTGAGACTGCATCCAAGTACTGCATTTCGGACTCTTCTGTTGACCGTGATGGCTATTCTATTTCTTCTAAGGAATTCTTGCCCACAGTAGTAGATATATTGGCCATCTGAGTTAAATTTACCCATTCCAGTCCATTTTAGTTTGCTGATTCCTAGAATGTCAATGTTCACTCTTGCCATCTCCTGTTTGACCACTTCCAATTTGCCTTGATTCATGGACCTGACATTCCAAGTTCCTATGCAATATTCCTCTTTACAGCATCAGACCTTGCTTCTATCACCAGTCATATGTTTTAGTTATGCTAACCTTAATTTTAATTTATAGTAACCTTAATTTTGTGCCTTCCTGTGTAGTTCAAACTGTAAAGCATCTGCCTGAAATGCAGGAGACCTGGGTTCAATCCTTTGGTCTGGAAGATCCCCTGGAGAAGGGCATGGCAACTCACTCCAGTATTCTTGCCTGGAGAATTTCATGGACAGAGGAGCCTAGTGGGCTACAATCCATGGGGCCACAGAGAGTCAGATATGACTGAGTAACTAACACACACAACCTTAATTTTACAGTTAGTAAGTCTTCATTCTAAAGAACATATTGATAAATACATTTAACAATATATTTGCCATATTTTTTTCATTTTTTATTTACTTTTTACTCTTCAATGATTAGAATTTGATGGCTAGTACTATTTGACATAAATACATTGATGAGTCATTAAGCTAATCATCAAAATCGTTTTGAAAAATATTTTAAAAGTCACCTGTAAACAAAATATATAATTATAAAGCTGAACATCATTAATCATTTAAATTTAATTTATAGTCTCTTTTAAACATTATATTTTTAGTCAAAAATGTCAAGCATATTAGAATACTGGCCAGACAGAAGCTCTGAGGGGGAGACAGAGAAACGTTCTCTTTCAGTAGAAGATCAAATAACCCAGGAAGGACTTGGTCTCCTGGGACCAGGGCTCTATTTAAACTCTTAGAAGATGGAAATTTCTCAATAATTCCCTACAGCAAGTAATGTGAATTAATCATTGGTTGTTATATTAACTTTTAATATTCATGAAATAGAGACTCAGATTTCCAGTTCATATTTACATAAGTAATTCTCTTATTAATGAATTCTTGTTCAAACAAAATAGAAACAACAAGAGGCAGTGGAGAAAATTTGTTGTTGACCTTTGGAGATCAATCTCAGTGTTCTGACTGATTTTGCCTTTCTGTATCAAGTGCTATAAATTTTTCTAATAGTAACACATGCAGAGCCCACTGGAGGCCTCAGGTCATTCCTTTCTTCCACAGATCCTACTCTATGGAAGTCATTGTAAGGGAAATTCAGAATTCAAAAAGAATTCTGAATAAATATTCTCTCCTGCAATAAACACTGGGGTGCATATGTCTTTTTGAATTAGAATTTTCTGCAGCTATATGCCTAGGTGTGAGATTGCAAGGTGTTCATTGCAGCATTAATTATAGTAGCCAAGACAAGAAAACAACTTAAATAAATGTCCATTGACAGATGAATGATGAAGAAGATGTGGAAAAAGAAGATATAGATAAAGAAGATATAATGGAGTATTACTGAACCATAAAAAAGAATAAAATGATGCCACTTGTGGCAAAATAGATGGAATTAGAGGTTATACGAAGTGAAGAAAGTCAAAAAGAGAAAAACATATACCATATGATATTGCTCATATGAGAAATATTGAATTTAGTTACAGTACAGAAACAGACTCATAGACATAGAAAGCAAATTTATGGTTATCAAAGGGGAAAAGGGGGGAAGGATTAAATTATGAGGTTGGGATTAAAATATCAATAGAGGTGTATGCGTGCTAAATTGCTTCAGTCGTGTCCATCTCTTTGTGACCTTATGGACCGTAGCCCACCAGGCTCCTCTGTCCATGAGATTCTCCAGGCAAGAATACTGGAGTGGGTTGCCATGCGCTCCTCCAGGGGATCTTCCTGACCCAGGGATTGAACTCAGGTCTCTTATGTCACCTGCTTTGTCAGACAGATTTTTTACAATTAGTGTCATCTGGGAACCCCAACAAATACATAGTACTGTATATAAAATAGATAACCTACAGAGACCTACTGTACAGCACAGGGAACTATACTCAATAATTTGGAATAACTTATAAGGGAAAAGAATCTGAAAGTAATAGGTGATAAATAGATAATGTGTAACTGAATCACTGTTCTGTACATCTGAAACCAACATGACATTGTTAAACACTGTAAATGCTTCAATAGAAAAGCTGTAAAAAAACAACAAAAAAAATCACTCTTGGATTATTACTAATCAATTCTTAAGATTTATCAGGGGAGATTTAACCTATCAGAGAAGTTTGGGGGGGGGGTGCTCCTCCAGAAAATTACAACTGAGCTGATTTTTTAGGAGCTTGCTTACTTGCTTAGTCGCTCAGCCATGTCAGACTCTTTGCAACCCTTTGGACTATAGCCCTCCAGGCTCCTCTGTCCATGGGATTTCCCAGGCAAGAATATTGGAGTGGGTTATCAGTTTCTCCTCCAGGGGATCTTCCAGACACAGGGATCAAACCCACATCTCTTGTGACTCCTGCATTGCAGGCAAATTCCTTACCCACTGAACCACTGAGGAATCCTGTAGGAGGATGTATGTGGTGAGAATCACAGAGAAGGGCATTCAAGGCAGTGAAAAACAGCACAGTCAAGGGACCTGTGGAGGGAGCAAGACTGGCAAATGCAAACAGCAGTGCAAGGTCAAGGCGAGGGCGCTGCAAGCAGCCAACAGAAGGGCACCTGGCGCACCAAGCTTTGCGAGGAGTAGAGGAAGCAGAGCACCGCAGGCATAGGAGAGACGAAGGGCATCATTAAATGATTTTAATAGGCGAGCAAACTGTCAGGTTTGGTCTTTTGAGAGAATCTTTTGGCTGCTGAATGGAGAATAGATCCTAGGATGCCAAAGTGAATGTGCATTGATTATTCAGGAGGATTTGACAGAGTCTAGGCAGGAAATAATGATGATTCTGACCTTCACAGTGTTGACAATAGAACTTTAGCAATGATGGAAATCTTCTAATCTGCAGGGACACAGCTGCCACTAGCTACATGTGGCTATCCAACCCTTCAATGTGGCTAGTGAGACGGGAAACTGTTTATTTAATAATAATTATTTCAAAGGTATGTTTATCAAGTCACATCACATGTAAAAAAAGCCATATGCAGCTAGTGCTTAATGTATTGGGTAGTATTGTTCTAAGAGAGGAGAATCTTGGATATTAAATGATTCCAAAACAAGGTAAAATGTACCAGATCCTATAGTTCTGGGAAGGGAAACAGAGATGGTGTGAGCAATGTCATCCTGCTACCAAATTTGGAAAAGTTAAGATTTTAACCAAATTACTTAGTCTCCAGACCCTATTCTAACTCTCCTTTTTTGTTGGTCTTTCTTTCATAAGAGGTCAAAGGTCAAAAAAACATGACCTTTCCCCACCTGATTAACTTTAGGATGTCCATAAGTTGTGGTATCCCAGGGCAGTCTGGTTTCACATTAGTTATCGCAGAATAATATTAATCACATCCCTTCACACTTGCAACAGTGTCCTGGTTTGGATGATAAATTATATGGTCATCCTAGCCAACTGCTACTGAAAATGTCAGATTTATTGCACAAAGTACATTTGAAAAAAATAAGTCTTGGAAAATGAAATACAGCCTCAAATTCCTTGCTAAAAGTTTCCACTAGAAAGTTTTAAAACACTGTAGAGTACAACATAAATTATGTTTGTTGAATAATAGACTGTAACATCGTATGAAGTTGATGACGGTTAAAACTACTTGAGTGGTTAAGTTTTGTCAGGTTCTCTTTAGTGATGTCAGTTAAGTGTCTTTCATTAATTCTTATTTGCCTCACTCTTTCTGTAAATAACTTATTAACCACCCACTACTTCTTCTGTGACTGATTAAATGGTATAAACGTTGAGAAAAACAACATGAATGACACAAATGCCAAGAATCACTTGAAATGTGAAAGTATATTTAATACAGACGTTCTGTTTATGACTCCTACAAACATGCTTAAAGAGGCACACAGTTAAATAGTATCAATAATTAAGTAGCATTGGTAGAATCCTTCCTTTTCTTAATTCTTAAGATATATTTTCAGGAGCTTAATATAGGAAACAAAGTAAGTCCAACGGTCTTTCCAGGTGGCTCAGTGGTAGAGAATCCACTTGCCTAAACAGATTTGATACCTGGGTCGGGAAGATCCCCTGGAGAAGGAAATGACAGTCCACTCCAGTATCCTCGCCTGGTTAATGCCATGAACAGAGGAGCTTGGTGGGCTACATGCAGTCCATGGGGTCGCAAGAGAGTCAGACAAAACTTAGCAGTGAAACAGCAAGTAGGTCAAACAAACACAGAAACAGGCAATGCACGATTATAGACAGATGTGCTGGTGCCAGACCTGATCTGAAAGACAAGGCAGTTCAGAACAGGAGGGTGTAAAAGACTGCAGGAGATAATAAAGGGAAAGATATGAGGTTCTGACTCAGTCTCCCACGATGGCTGTATCTTCGCTCTTCATTAACCCTGCCCGCATCTGACACCAGTGACAATTTTTAAAGTGATGGAAAACATTAGTTGTTGAATTTTAAAATATTTTCTGTCCAAAGGTACTTCCTCAATTTGAGAGAAAGTTGAATTTAGTAGTCACAAAGGAAGGGCTCATTCTTGTCTAGACAAGGATGTTCGAGGGAGCCGCAGAAACAGACAACAGTTGGTTCTACAAGCTCCCAAAGTATAATGTCAGAACAAACAACTAAAAGACCGAGAGGGAGCAAACAAGCAATTTAGTCCATAGCTGAATCTGTGGAGGCTACGTTTGCTCAGGAGTCACAGGATGTGACCGTGGGGAAAAGGGCTTCAGTCAAGTGAGAAATACTTCCCTGGAGAAGGAAATAGCAACCCACTCCAGTACTCTTGCCTGGAGAATCCCAGGGACGGAGGAACCTGGTAGGCTGATGTCTATGGGGTCACACAGAGTCAGACATGACTGAAGCGACTTAGCAGCAGCAGCAGCAGCAGGTAGCATCCAGAACAAAAATGGCTTTCCCACAAAAATCTTGGGTGATAGATAAAATTCCTCCAATTGATTGGGTCAAGAGAATAGTTTCTTGTATTTTCATGGGTTTTTGCAGAAGCAAAGAGACGTGAAACCAACTTTTGTAGATCTTAGATTATGATTCAGATGGTAAAGAATCTGCCGGCAATACAGGAAACCCTGGTTCAGTCCCTGGGTCAGGAAGATCCCCTGGAGAAGGGAATGGCAATCCACTCCAGTATTTTGCCTGGAGAATTTCTTGGACTGAAGAGCCTGGCAGGCTACAGTCCATGGGGTCAGAGAGTTGGACATGACTGAGCAGCGAACACGTCACTTCAGATTAATGAAAAGCTTCATTCAGATCTTATTTACACAGGATATAATGCAATGTACATTGGATATAATGCAATGTATATTGGATTACTATGTGTGAATTTGCTGTTCTCACACCAGATTTGGTATAAATTACTGTGAATTGTAGACTGATGTGAGCAACAGAATAGGGTCCGTATGTACATCACACACATCCAAGGGCAGAAGAAAACCTTGGTGAAAACCACATCAGAAATTACCCTGATATTCATGGCTGTCATTTATCTTCCAATATCTTGGCAAGCAGAGATTGGGAATCACCATCAAATCTGCTCTTGGTAATAGCTGTAAATCAAGACACATACTTGACTTTAATATTTCAGAAGTTTAGGAGTGATTTCTGCTCATGTAAGTGTTGAACTCTGAGCAGTCAGTGTGAGGCTGAAGTGTTCGGGCATTTCTGTCAACCTTTCTCAAGACTCAGACCACAATTATTCTGTCAACCAACTCTTACCTCTGCTTTCTAGCTATGATGAGATTTTTGTTATTGTTGTTGTTTTTCTTTAGGCTGAGGTTTTCTGAATTTCCTTATTGGTGGCCTAGAGACCACATAGAACTTCACTTACCAATATTGCTCAGGACCTATTTCTTGTTTACAGTGTGTGATGCTTTTTTTTAGTTTTAATTCTGTGTGACTCTTTTAAGTTTGGTGCCCTGGTCTCATGTGACATGTGTCTCAGATTGTTATTTTATATTATTTATTCTTTCTTTGTAATGATGCATTCTTCAGCCACTCAGGGTAAATAAGCAGCATTTCTTACAGAATAGTTTCTGAGCTGTGCCCTTTCCTATTTCAATATGCAACATGCACAAAGAAAGGTGAAGACAAGGAGTAATCTAACAGAAGACTCAGGAGGGCTGATTTCCGGGACAAGACATGTTGCTCAAATGTTGATGGGGACTTCCCTGGTGGTCCAGTGGTTAAGAATCCACCCTCCAAATCTGAGGCTGTGGATTCAATCCCTGGTTGAGGACTGAGTCTCCACAGGCAACAGGGCAACGAAGTCCACGAGCCACAACTAAGACCCAGAACAGCCACACACACACACACACACACACGTTGATGAAGAAACTTTTTAATTATATACTATGAATCAGTGGAAAATTAAAATAGGACTCTAATTTTGCTTTTTCTGAATCACAAACTATAACAGGGCCCGTGCAAATACAATGAAGAGCAGAAATGATTCATTACGATAAGAGAGATACGAACATGTGACGGAAATTTTCAAGGAAATGTGAGCACATAAATTGAAGATTCAAATAAGACTTCAGTCTAATCCTCTAGTATTGGTAGAATTTTGACAGCTCGGTATGAAGTGGAGGAGCATTTCACGTGGAGGGAATAGCATCACAGAGTTGGGGAAGTACCGCTAATGTCAAGTTGTCAGGTTACACAAAAGCATGGAGATATATTATCGAAAAGATGGAATGAAGGTTGCAAAGGTATACTGAGACCAGAGCATAGAAGTTGTTGAATTCTATCCCAAGACATATAGACTTTTTTGATAAATAATACAAATCCTTTCATGATGTTTGGCTATGACTAAAGATGTGTTTTAAGATGGGGCAGTGACATGTAGAATAGACCACAGCAGACAGAAAAAGAAGATGGGCAGACTGGATTAGAAGTGAGAGTTAAGACGGAGACTCAAATATGATAACGTTTCTTTTTGTTTTAGTTGAAGTATAGTTGATTTACAGTGTTTCAGCTATATGGCAAAGAGTTTCAGAATATATATACATATGTGTGTGTGTGTGTGTATATATATAGAGATATATATTCTTTTCAGATTATTTTACAAAAGTTATTATAAAATAATGACTATGGTTTCCTGTGCCATACAGTAGACCTTTATTGCTTATCTATTTTATATATAGTAGTGTGTATCTGTTAATCCCAAATTCCCTGTTTATTCCCTCCCACGTTTACCCTTTGATAACCATACGTTTACTTTCCATTTCTGTGAGTCATTTTCTGTTTTGTAAAAAAAAAATGTATTTGTATCATTTTTTTAGATTCCGCATACAGGAGATATCATATGACATTTGTCTTTTTCTATAACCCTAATATTGGGTTTCACAGGTGGTAAAGAATCGGCCTGCAATGCAGGGTCGAGAAGATCCCCTGGAGAAGGGGATAGCTACGCACTCCAGTATTCTTGCCTGGACATGATAGATCATAATACCACAGGGCCTCAGTTTCCACATTGGTAAATTGAATTGGCTGAATTAAGAGTAATAGAAAGCAGTTACCCCTGGTTATATGAGGGAGGAAGAGAGAGTGGGATAAACAGTAATAGATGAAACCCAAACCTTGTTATTGGAACAATGAAACAATCCTTAATGAAAATAATAGGAGAAATCTGGACTTTAGGAACCACGGTAATAGACTGAAATGCCATAGACACACTCTGATTCTAAATTCTAATAATTTTTTCCAGTTTTCTGATTATTTATCAAGTAACAAGAAGGCATGACTTTCAAAGATAGTTAATATGGTTCATAAAAATATCATGATTTTTTAAAACACACTCCATTTGTACGGTGATTAAATGAACAGTAACAGAGTTGGAAAATATACAAATGGCAGAAATAGAAAATATCAATTTTAATTAAAGAACCCAAACACCTTAATCATTATAAATTCAACATTTTAAGAAAACTGAAAATTAATGATAAATAAAATATGCCCTCTATTCTGCAAAAACAAAAGCTTATTTATTTGGGGAAGTCACGTGTTTTCCATTAAAATGAACTTGTGCATGAAAAAGACAACTTCCAAAAAATCATCTTTCTATGATCTTGGCTTTGTTTTTTGTATATTTTGGTTGTTTTAAATTTTTTATTTGAAAGTCACACACTTAGAAGTCTTATGAAAATCAAAGTGTCAACGTTGTCACATTGATCATCTTACAGTTCTCGTGATTGCCATTAACAACAGTGTTTATGAAGTACACAGCTGCCCACAGTTTTCAATGGAGCACAAACTCTGGTGACTTTTTTCCAAATAAAGCGTTGCCACATAGACTCTATTTAGTTCTCGAGATAACACTGTGAGGTATCCCTCTCTTACAGGTAAAGCAAGTAGTGTCTGACTTCAAGGTATTAGTTTCCAAACATCACCGAGGTCTTTGTATGATCGAAGGGACTGACTGCTCATCTGCTATGCCTGACAGGTTCACTGTTATGGATGTCAGAAGCTCTTCCTCTAAGGGATCCTCTTGGGCAGTGTAGTGTCACCAAGGCATGACCCTAACATTCTACACAAATTATGGTCACTGTAGAGATAACCATGGGCTTCTCCTGTGGGGAAGAAATCTGTACACATCTCTGAATCTACCTGAGAAAAAATGGGACAATCTGAATACTCTCACAAAATACTTTGAACAATAACATTACTGATACTGTGAGTACAAGAGTATCATGAGTATCAATCATCACTGGCTTGTCAATTAAGTAAAAAAAAAAAAAAACAAACAAACCTGTATATCATGCACACAACTTAGGAACTCTATGGGAGAAATTGTAGGAAACATAGAAGTTACAGAGTGAAGTTTGCTAATAACCTTTTTCGAAATCTGGACATCTAGGCTTGACGTAAAATCTTATAATGATCATGTTTCCCTGAGGTATCACTTAGCCTTTCATAGCTTCAGTCTCCTAAACAGTAAAATAAGAGCTTGAATCCACTGATGGCGGGTAATCGGTTCTCTATAGGTCTCTAGTGTTTCTTCACATCTCGTGAGCAAAAGTACTGACGGCCTTTGTCCCAGACTGTCATTACAATCATGATTGCATAGTGAACATCCTAGGGCTTCACAGGTGGCCCTAGTGGTAAAAAATAAATAAATAAACCTTCCTGGTAACACAGGAGACGTAAGACACATGGATTTGACCCCTGGATTGGGGAGATCCCCTGAAAAAGGGTATGGCAACCCACTCCAGTATTCTTGCCTGGAGAACCCCATGGACAGAGGAAGCCTGGTGGGCTACAGTCTCCAGGATTGCAAAGAGTTGGACACAACTGAAGCGAACAGCACAAGCGAACAGCCTTGGAAGACAGCCGTCGTGTCTTCCTCCGGGACGATGGTCAGGCCTACTACATGTTAACAGTTTCCTAAACTCATGGTTCCACTACTGTGTGAACAGCATCACTCAGCCCTCTCCGTGGTGCTCCTTGGGAGCTAAGGCTCAGTGAACTGGCACACGTTCACTATCGCTATTACTGGGAGTAATGAAAGTTTTGCCTCTGACCCATGCATCGTCTTGTCTTTGTCAGTGAAACTGCAGCAGGCTGAGTAGCTAGATTGCATGTACAGTCAATCCTCAGATCTTTCACAGTTCTTGACAGTGATATGCATGGTCTTCTTGAAGTCTTGTAAAGTTCTATCTGCCTCTACCACTCACTTCTCCATAACTGGACAGTCTAATTCCTGTCTTCAGCTCCAAGCTCAGTCTTGGTCATGGTGCCCTCGGCGTGTGTAATTGGCATGCAAACAGTGCTTGGCAGAAAGAAAGTGTAAGGAAGGCCAGTAAAATTCTGAATATATGCCTTTTTCCCTGCAGGGTCTTGGGCTTAGTCTGATTGTTAAATGATCCAGCAGCAGTGATTCGAAATCTGTCAAAACTGTCATCGATTCCATTCTTGCCCATCTTTCTGTAGTGCCTCTTCTCAGCTCCCCACCTCTGCTCCAACCCACCGCCAAGTCAAGCTGCCTCTCCGCTGCTGAGTTAATCTGATCTCAGTAGCTTACCTCTCGTCACTTGGCTGCGTGTTGCCCCCCTGCTCATCTTGATTAGGACTGCCCCACTGCCTGAATGATGCTGTGTTCACAGTCTGACACAGCTCACGTCTCTTTGAGGTAATGCATGATTCAAGGCTCATCTATTTGAGGGAAGAGGTGCATGTCAGCTGCTCCATTTTAAGTGGAAACCCACATTATGTTCGCTTCCAATTATACTAAGTGAGTGTCAGTGGATATTTAATTATGCATTACCACTGGCATATTGAAAAATAGGCATTTCGACAAAAACATTTCAGTTTCTTTTTTTTTTCCTTAGTATCCTCTCATCAGCCAGTTAGAAAACAATCTTAGATATATCATTCATCATGATATTAAAAAAAAACAAGAGTGTGAGTTCCCTAGCAGTCCAGTGGTTAGGACTCCACTTTCTTATTGCCAAGGGCCAAGTTCAGTTCTAGTCAGGGAACCAAGATCCCACAAGCCAGATGGTGTGGTCACACACACACACACAAAAGCAAGATTTAGAAAGTGACTTTAAACTTGAGGAAATTTCTAGTAAAATATGATATGATATGGGATGGGAAAGAAAGTCAAAGGACCCTTATTTGTAAATGGGTAACAAACATTTCTAAGTTGTATGAAAAAGACAAATTCCATCTACATGAATCAGCTGTCAATTAATTTGTATATAATATTTTTGGAGGGAGAAAAGCTTACTTAAAGAATGAATTAAACATTTATATATATAAATATATTTTATATTTATATAAATATAAATTTACATTTATAAATATATA
>NW_011494804.1:681058-709891 GCF_000754665.1 Bison bison bison
TCTCTCTTTTTTTTAATAGAAACTTTTTCTAGTGAAAAATATTGAAATATTTTCATGAGCCTAGAGGCACATCCCTGTTCTCCCTGCCTTGATCTGACCAGGGAAATGTGTTCTAGGTGAGCAGCACTTAGTGGGTAGCATTATGAACTATGGTGGCTGTTTAGTATTAATATAATTTATATACATAGCATGATAGAGAAAGACATTGCCAAGTTACTCTCAGGAGCACACTCTTGCACCAAAGGGATTGTTTCCTCTGGGATATCTACTTAGAATATATATGTTATATAGTGTATGTGTGTGTGTGTGCATGCCTGCTAAGTCGCTTCAGTCATGTACGACTCTTTGCCACCCTATGGACTGTAGCCCTCCAGTCTCCCTTGTCCATGGGGTTCTCCAGGCAAGAATACTGGAGTGGGTTGCCATTTCTTCCTATAGGGGGTCTTCCTGACCCAGAGATCAAACCTGCAATCTCCTGCATTGGCGGATGGATTCTTCACCACTGAGCCACCTGGGAAGCCCGTATTATATAGTTATATAAGGGAGAATCCCATGGACAGGGGAGCCTGGCAGGCTATAGTTCATGGGGTCACAAAGAGTCAGATATGATGTAGCAACAAAACAGCAACAACCATATATTCCTCCTTCCGTGAGTACTGGATCCAGTAACTGCCTTGGATTTGATATAGCTGCCAGACACATTGCTTCAGGCTGCTCAGTACAGCTTTATTTTTCAGTTCCACAACCTTCTCAGAAGCTAAGTTTTCAGGACATGATGAAGTCTCCCCAAAGTCAAACCAGAAATCATTCCCCATCCAAATGCTTTCCTTTCCTGAAGGAATGCCTGCTTCGGAGCAGGTGTCAGCCCAGCCTCCAGGCCAGGAGTGTTTTCCTGTTCCCATGAGCCACGTGGTTGGAAAAGCTATCACCCCATTGGCTGCCTAGCTGACAGCAGCAATGTGGCTCAACAATCAGAGTTTGGTTTCTGACAAAACCGTCCTAAGGTTGCCAAAGGAGACAGGAGTCACTGCCAAACTTCACGCTCCTCAGGCTATCTGGCCTTTAATATTATTTTCATGTCCTGAATTATCTTGGTTAGTCCTGTTCTTGGTTGGAGGATGTCAATTCCATGAGGGTAGAATTTGGGTTCTCCCTTGCATCTCCAGGACATTTCTCTGTAGGCTTCTCTGTCTTGTCTGCATCTTTGATTTTTTTTTTTTTTCACTTGAATTACCTCTCTATGACCCCCAAGAGGAAACAGTGTCCCATCTGCTTCTTTATAGGCGATCTCAGATCTGTAGATCCCCTGGCCCTATGAGTCCCCAGAGAATTGATCTGGCCCACACCTTTGACCATGAGGGAAGACAACAGTCCTCAGCCTCCCAGAGGCCCCGAGAAGCTACCTTGTTGAGAGCCATTGCCTGTGACTTCCACATGGGAAGAAGAGGCCAGGAAGGGAGGAGACCACTGGCCTTGCCAGCTGTACTATTGCCAGATAAACTGTGCCCATGGCCATCAAGAGCCTCGTGACAATTGGGCCAGCTCTAGATAGGCCTAAACAACTTCATTCATTTTTTCATGTGATCCCAAGTCATCTCCTTAAAAAAAATAAAATTCTAGCTGTAGAAAGCTCACTTATAGCTTTTAAAAGTTCCTGCTTTTCTTGCTGACAGTAACTGAAAAGAGCTGTCAGACTGTTTGGGATGACATGGCCCCAGCTCTGACTTATTAATTGCGTGATCTTGAATAAGTCAAGCAGAACTCTGACCTCAAGTTCCTCCCTTACATTTGAATAAAAATAGCAACTTCTTCACCTTAAAAGTCACTTCTAAAAATCATATCCCCCAGATTCAAAACTACACATCAAGAAATTCATCATTAAGGCAGGCTAGAAACTCCCCACCTAACTAGATTGCACTTTTTTGACTCCCCGGATCAAGCTAATGTCCAAATCTTGGCAAATCTGCTTCTGTAAGACTCTTCAACTCACCCTCATGTCTCCATTCCTGTTGCCCACTGCAGCTACCAGCTCACCTTTTCTTCTGATCCGAAACATCCCTAACTGATTTCCACCCCTCGCTTCTCTCCAGGTCACTTCCTATATAGGGAGATTCTCATCTAAAATGCAAACATAGAACTCACCTCTTTAAAATCCTTCTGGATTCTCAATTTCCTTTGACACAAAGTTCAGTTTCCTTAATGTGATTTCAGAGTCTTTTATGACTGAATCCTGCCACCCTCCCTGTGTATATGTGTGTGTGTTCTCAGTCACTCAGTTGTGTCTGATATTTTGCGACCCCATGGACTATACCCTGCCAGGCTCCTTTGTCCCTGGGATTCTCCAGGCAAGAATACTGGAGCAGGTTGCCATTTGCTCCTCCAGGGCATTTTCCCAACCCAGGAATCACACCTCTTGGCCACTCTCTCTCAGTTCAGTTCAGTTCAGTCGCTCAGTCGTGTCCAACTCTTTGCGACCCCATGAATCGCAGCACGCCAGACCTCCCTGTCCATCACCAACTCCCGAAGTTCACTCAGACTCACATCCATCAAGTCAGTGATGCCATCCAGCCATCTCATCCTCTGTCGTCCCCTTCTCCTCCTGCCCCCAATCCCTCCCAGCATCAGGGTCTTTTCCAATGAATCAACACTTCGCACGAGGTGGCCAAAGGACTGGAGTTTCAGCTTTAGCATCATTCCTTCCAAAGAAATCCCAGGGCTGATCTCCTTCAGAATGGACTGGTTGGATCTCCTTGCAGTCCAAGGGACTCTCAAGAGTCTTCTCCAACACCACAGTTCAAAAGCATCAATTCTTCAGTGCTCAGCCTTCTTCACAGTCCAACTGTCACATCCATACATGACTACTGGAAAAACCATAGCCCTGACTAGATGGACCTCTGTTGGCAAAGTAATGTCTCTGCTTTTGAATATGCTATCTAGGTTAGTCATAACTTTTCTTCCAAGGAGTAAGCATCTTTTAATTTCATGGCTGCAGTCACCATCTGCAGTGATTTTGGAGCCCAGAAAAATAAAGTCTGACACTGTTTCCACTGTTTCCCCATCTATTTCCCATGAAGTGATGGGACCAGATGCCATGATCTTCATTTTCTGAATACTGAGCTTTCAGCCAACTTTTTCACCCTTCACTTTCACTTTCATCAAGAGGCTTTTTAGTCCCTCTTCACTTTCTGCCATAAGGGTGGTGTCATCTGCATATCTGAGGTTATTGATATTTCTCCCAGCAATCTTGATTCCAACTTGTGCTTCTTCCAGCCCATCGTTTCTCATAATGTGCTCTGCATAGAAGTTAAATAAGCAGGGTGACAGTATACAGCCTTGACGTACTCCTTTTCCTATTTGGAACCAGTCTGTTGTTCCATGTCCAGTTCTAACTGTTCTTCCTGACCTGCATACAGATTTCTCAAGAGGCAGATTAGGTGGTCTGGTATTCTCATCTCTTTCAGAATTTTCCACAGTTTATTGTGATCCACACAGTCAAAGGCTTTGGCATAGTCAATAAAGCAGAAATAGATGTTTTTCTGGAACTCTCTTGCTTTTTTGATGATCCAATGGATGTTGGCAATTTGATCTCTGGTTCCTCTGCCTTTTCTAAAACCAGCTTGAACATCAGGAAGTTCATGGTTCACATATTGCTGAAGCCTGGCTTGGAGAATTTTGAGCATTACTTTACTAGCATGTGAGATGAGTGCAATTGTGCGGTAGTTTGAGCATTCTTTGGCATTGCCTTTCTTTGTTTATTCCTGAACAAAGGCCTTGTTTTCTTAGCACAAGAACAAAGAGAGTTGTCCCAGACCTAAGAAAGAGAACAGGCATAGTTGCAGAAGCATTCTATGGGTTAGTGTGGTAGAGGTGCACAAGCGATCCCTCTGTGTGACTTGATGAGACAGGTGACAGAATTGAAAAAAAAGGAAAGAAAACCAAAGAAGCTGCATGCAGATTGAAAAGGCATAGATTATAGTAGTGGAATGTGGACTTCCCGGCACGCTGTCAGGAGTCCTTGACCCCTGACCACTAGGACACTGCTGTGATTAGAACTGCATTTGAGAATGTTTGCTCCAGGAGCCACAGAGCGCACACCTGGAGGTAGAGACCTGGGACCCACCAGAGAAGTCACAGTGAAATTACAGTCTCTGAGAGAGATCAGCGTCCAACAAAGGCCATGAGAGCAACAATGGAAAGAGAGCAAAAGATTTCAGAGACATTTTGAAAACTGTAGGGAATTCGAACACGGGGAGCATCACCAATGACACAGGGGTACTAATTTAGGTGAGTAGGTGGATGATGTTGGAAAAAGTAGAGAAAAAAGAGATTTCACAGAGATGAGAAGGGAACACTTTTTTTTTTCCTGAAAGCATTCTGAAAACTGTGAACACCGTGCTGTGTAGACTATGGTCATCATTATTATCAAGCAGGGCCATTTTAATAGCCCTTTGGGTCTAGAGTTTGAATGATGGGTACTTAATGTTCTTGAAAGAAACTGCATCGCAAGTAATCCAGATGGATATTACCTCTCCTGCTTTAAGATCCTCCTGGGATGAGCCACCAAACCAAGCCCAAGAAAGCCCCTATTCCTAGCAACTACAAATCCTTCCAGATGTCTTATCCCTGGTATCACCCCCTCTATGTATGGCAGAGTCCACCTGGACAATTTTTAAAGCAGTTGTGACATTCAGATATAAGAGAATGAGGATTTTTAGAACCCTTTAAAATTCAAATATAGGAAAAAAGTAAGTCTTCTGTTTGATCACAAAAGCTATAAAGATACAAAGAGAGAAAAGTCTGTCCTAGCATTATAATAATATCTGTTTTTACTGGAAACCTGAGCTGACTTTAATTATCTATGCTTCAGTCTGAGCCAGTATCTCAGAAAGCTGTAAGTATGGTGCATGTTCTCACACTAATACAAACCTTTTCAGAAATTTCCCCAGAATATGCAAAGACATATTTTCTCTTTCTCTTTATTTCTGTCTCTTGTCCCTTTCTGTCTCTCTCTCTCTGGCACACACACACACACGCACACACACACATGGGTGTCTACACTCAATTTCTTTCACTGTAGACAAGATAAATATCTTTCAGTTAATACAGCATGTTTCATGTTAAAAGTGTTTCACCCATTAAAGATATTTAAATGTAATAGATTAGTTCAATCAATACTTATAAATTGCAGATTTAGAGCAGATAATAGAGAAGTGCAACAAGACAGGAGGATAGAGCCCTGTGTCTCTGTCCTTTCTGTGAGGTTTAAGAAACAAAAAAAGGGCATGCAGAACACAAGTCAACACTCTCTGACATATGAAAACAGCACCCACTACTGCTCCATTCAGAAAGATCACTCGCAAAGTTTTTCAGTTGTATTTATTTTGTGGGTTGTCATCAGAACACAGAGCACTTTCTTACTTAATTTTCCCAAAAAAAAAAAAAAAAAAAAAACTATTTTAAATATAAGAAAAAAAACCTTTGCACTGAACAAAAAAAGTTCCTTATCTATCACTTTCACGCTTAAATGGCTGTCCAGTTTGACATTACTTTCATTGAGAATAACAAGTCTCAATAGAACTTCTATTATCTACCCTACCGTGAGTATGCAGCACTTAAGCTGAAGGAAGATTATTTCATCTTCATCTTTTCTGGAACACCAGAGGAAAAGCTCAAGAATTGTCACATTTCATTTGCAGGTAAACCTGTATTCATCTTAGGTTAACTGGTTACCACTACTCACTTTTCACCTAATGGTTCCATATTTCTTCTTATAGAGCAATGTCTACTTTTATTTCAAGATGAATCATTTGTGGCTACTTGACTTTTTATGGCTCATGGATTCCTAATGAATATCCAAATTGTATTTACATTATCCAGTATACAATCCTTTCTACGTGGCAAGATTTTCATTTTACATGTGTAGCTTGATGCCCTTTCTTAAATATTGGTGGGGGATGTCTCCTTGGCTTATTCGTGAAGTGAGTGATGGAGTGTCCACAAGCATGTATACTTGATGTTTTTATTCAACTTCTTTTAATTGAGGGTTTTACTATTCTGTAAAATGTGGTGGAAAAGAACCTTCTTATTGGTTTTATGAACATTTTGTTTCTCTTTTATATTTTTTTAATTGAACTATAGTTGATTTAGAATATTGTATTAGTTTCCAGTGTACAGCAGACTAATTTAGTTATAAGTATATATGCATGCGTATATATGTGTGTGTGTGTAAATATGTATGTATATACACACACATATGTATGTACACACACATATGTATACATGTGCATATATTCTTTTTTAGATTTTTTTTCCCTTTATAGGTTAGTACAAAATATTGAGTTTAGCTTCCTGTGCTATCCAATAGGTCCTTGCTGGCCATCTATTTTATATGTAGTACTATGTATCTGTTAGTTCCAACTCCTAATTTATCCCCCTTTGGCAACCACATCTTTGCTTACTGTGTCTGTGTATTTATTTCCATTTTGTATATAAGTTCATTGGCATCATATTTTTAGATTCCACATATAACTGATATCATATTTGTCTTTCTCTATCTGACTTACTTCATTTAGTATGATAATTTTTAGGTCCATCCACGTTGCTGAAAATGGCATTATTTAATTCTTTTTTAAGATTAAGTAATATTTTATTGCACATTTTTATCTTGCTTACAGAACAGTATCTGAATGTGATTCTCTACAAATAAAAGTTTGAAAAAAATTTTAAAAAAGACATACTGTTCTCTAGATAAAGTACTATATACAGAGATTCCTGCTTACATAAAAGTTGTTAGAGTGAAATACAGAGATTCCTGCTTACATAAAAGTTGTTAGAGTGAAATAAAGTGATAACCAAAAAGGATAAGTGCATCCTTATATTTTTAAAAATGTTCTGAAGATGTAAGCAGTGGAGTATCATCAGAAGCATTTATAGGAACATGGCAAGGGAAGAATTGTTCATTTTCTCAGTCGTGTTGGACTCTGCGACCTCATGAGCTGCATGCAGCACACCAGGCTTCCCTGTCCTTCACCGTCTCCCTGAGTTTGCTCAGACTCATGTCCATTGAGTCAATGATGCCATCCAATCATCTCATCTTCTGTTTTCCCCTTCTTCTCCTGCCCTCAATCTTTCTGCCCAGCATCAGGATCTTTTCCAGTGAGTCAGATCTTTGTATCAGGTGTCCAAAGTACTGAAGCTTCAGCTTCAGCATCAGTCCTTCCAGTGAATATTTGGGGTTGATTTCCTTTAGGATTGACTGGTTTGATCTCCTTGTTATCCAAGGGACTCTCAAGAGTCTTCTGTAGCACCACAGTTCAAAGTATCAATTCCTTGCTGCTCACCCTTCTTTATGGTCCAGCTCTAAGATCTGTACATGATTACTGGAAAAAACATGACTTTGACTATATGAACATTTGTCAATAAGGAGTCAAGGGAAGACTAGTAGTAACAAACCATTAAAAATAGCAAGAAAGGGAAATAAAATACTTAGGTCACAGTTCCATAAAGGATACAGTATTATTTCTAAATTTTAGATAACATTCACCGATCAAGTACTACCACTTTTGAGGGCAGACATGTAAATTATACAACTTTAGAGGTACAATTTCACACTGATATCCAGTCTTTTACTTCTAAAACAGATTATCCACAGTATGTATTTACCTAGACATGAGCTACTGACATTATGTGCTAACGTTTGTTTTCATATTCCTAGATTTAAATTTGAGAATATCTATATACAGAGAAGCATGAAATACTTGGTATTTAATCACATTTTCTTAACCTAGTTAATTCCAGATACTAATTCTTTGGGTTCTAGCAAGATACATTGATGATGCAATCTTTGTTTGTTGTGTGTGTTTGCGTAAGTACTGAAGCAAATGTTCAAAATTGAGCTGCATGCTTTCTTAATGAACAAAACAATTGGATTTACTTTGATACATATTTTTGTATTGTCCTTTAGATTATGCTTTCTTCTTTTGTTCAATAGGAAGAAGGTTTCCTGTTTCACTGACTCAATTCTTTCTCAGTTTCTCATTTACCTTCCCCTGTCATGGGACTGGGGGTGGGGCGGGGGGGAACAGGAAATTTTCATTGCCAACCAAGGCTTGAGAGGGAAAGAAAGTCCAGAATGACTTGCTTCTATTCTTCCTCATTTATCCTACTCAGAAGCATAACAAAATCAAATCTCAATAGTAAGTATTTACCTTGCACTAAACAGATCAATCTTTTTCCATTAGATTTGTCACATGAGACATGAACTTGACTGAAATTGATTTCAGAGTCATGTGGCACAACAGCCACTATAGTATTTTCCTATGATAGTCTCAATCAATAGGCCTAGCAGCTTAACAAAAATAATTACATCAACATATCTGATTTCCTGACACCATTTTGTTCTCAGTTGTTAGAAACAGTCTGGTATTAGAAGAAATCCAATAAGCAAGAAGCAAGAAGGCTGAGTCTGGTATCTAAGTGCTCACACCTCCTGGGCTCCAGTGAAACTGATTCCCTCATTTTCTGAATCTTTTCACAGCTCACAGCACCATCCATCAGTCTTACATGCAGTTCTAATAGTTCCTGGATTTGGAGTTTGGTGCAGGCTTTGTATGAGCAGATGCTTATATAAAAGCTAAAATAGGCAGGTATTAAAAGGATTAAGTGATTCAGTAGAGTATCTCAGCCAGCCATAATTCAAGACACAATAGTTCAAATCTTTCATTGCTGTTTTCTTTGATAAAACGTAGGTTTTAACCTTTGGGGAAGTCTTTTTCTACAGTGTCAGCAGCAACTCCAGACCTGTCAACTCAACAATACTTTACAACGAATGCTTTTCACAATGTCTGAGGCAGAGAAAGGAGTTGCAACAATAGGGCCTAGGATTCTGTGAGATTGGAAATGTAGTATCATACATTGGCTAGTTACTTTATGTATAGAAATAGGCAGTGACATGAAGAGGAGGAAAATGCCTGCCATAAAAAATCAAGTCATAGAAAAGAATAAAAGTATTCTATCAAGGGATATCGAAGACTTGCACATGCCATGTCTGAATTAAAATGAAAATCTATTAGCATGTCATTTTAGTGCTTATCTGTAGAGTTTCCAAAGACTAATTTTTGTTTGCATTAAAGTTGCAAATATTAGTCACTCAGTTTAGTTCAGTTCAGTCGCTCAGTCGTGTCTGACTGTTTGCGACCCCATGAATTGCAGCATGCCAGGCCTCCCTGCCCATCACCAACTCCCAGAGTTTACTCAGACT
Source organism: Bison bison bison (assembly GCF_000754665.1). Taxonomy (NCBI): domain Eukaryota; kingdom Metazoa; phylum Chordata; class Mammalia; order Artiodactyla; family Bovidae; genus Bison; species Bison bison. The sequence continues at coordinate 690,318 of NW_011494804.1, forward strand.
CACATCCATTGAGTCAGTGATACCATCCAGCCATCTCATCCTCTGTCGTCCCCTTCTCCTCCTGCCCCCAATCCCTCCCAGCATCAGAGTCTTTTCCAATGAGTCAACTCATCGCATGAGGTGGCCATAGTACTGGAGTTTCAGCTTTAGCATCGTTCCTTCCAAAGAACACCCAGGGCTGATCTCCTTTAGAATGGACTGGTATTAGTCACTAAAAAGCTTGGAAATCATCTGTGATTTGGGTGTTTCTGTTTAGATGAATCATTGATTCATTTTCAGATGCCTGTTTCCTTCTGTTAACCTCAGAGGGTGTGAGTATCAATTGACTTTAATTTTACTCATTCACTATGCAAATCCTCAATTTGCATATTTCTTTTGCCTGAATCAAAACATACTTTCATTGACCGAAAGAAGGATATTTTGCATAGAAGGACTTTCCTTCATTTCTGAGGTCTGACCCTACACTCTTCCAACTGGCATTGAGTTGGTGTTACCCTTCAGCTATTGTATTAGATACAACGGTGAGCAGACGTGGTCTCTTCTGAGAAAAGGCAGATATCACTTAGGACTGAAAAATAAACAAACAAAAAAACTTAGTATGAGAAATGATTTGAACACAGATGAATAAATTTTCTAGTTCTAATGGTGAGAATAAGCAAACAAGTGGGAGGCAAAAGTAATTTAAACCAGCTCTTAAGTGGAAACAATATTTGGCCCAATATGTCTGTAGATTACCTCAGGCATGTTATACGATTTGTAAATATCCAGAGGACTGCAGTCTGTAAGTATATGTATGTATTGGTTGCTCAGTCGTGTCCAACTCTTTGCAACCCCATGTACTGTAGCCCACCAAGCTCCTCTGTCCACGGAATTCTCCATGCAAGAACACTCGAGTGGTTTCCAATTTCCTTCTCCAATGTGAGTATATATCCTATACAATGTCTATATTTCAAATTTTCATAAAATTTTATTTCAGTTAAAACAAATTATCTTTTAACATGCAAAATTATCTAGAAAATCAATATTAATATTGGTTGTTATTACCCCTTAATTGAATTCTTTGGGGTTATTTAATTATAGTCAATTGAAATGAAAGCATAGTTTTCTATGAGGAGAAACCCTATAGCAATGCTTGGAAGACTGAGTTTACTGACAGCAGTTTAGGGCAGAAAGATACACAACTTTAGGAGCTATGACCCCATAGAGGAACTTTGCCTGCTTTTCTAGTTACAGTCTCACTTGTCAAGGTGATGCTAACAAAGATATGAATAAGATTTTGTGTTAAGAGTTTTTTCTAAGAATGACACATGGGTTGATTTTAGATAATTTCTTCCCTGAGAAACACAATGCTAGAAAGTAACATGCCTAGATAGATGATCCAGACAGATGATAGAAAGATAGATGGGTGGATGGATAGATAGTGATAGGTGATAGATAGATAGGGATGAACAGAGATATACCTGTGAGAGAACTGGCAATACTATTCTCATTACAAAGGAAAGAAAAAGATGAAGTGCATGTGAACCCAGGTCACTGTAGGCAGATTCTTTACCATCTGAGCCACCAAGGAAGCCCACGTGACTAATGGATGACAGTAAAAAAGTGAAAAAATAGGAGAAACCTGTCTTTTCTGTTAATGTCTTATTTTAGAATAGTAAGGACTTCCTTCTTTTAGTGAGTGTCCACTTTCTTCCCTACTGCTTTTCTTCCGCTCTTTCTTCTCTACTGTCTCTTTCATCTTCTTCGGCGTCTAATCATTATCATCACCTTCTTTTTCCCCTGCTTCTCCTCCTCCACCTCCTTTGCTTCACCCTTCTCTTTCTTCTTCACCTTTTCCTTCATCTTTGCTTTTGCCTTTATCTTCCTCATTATCACAACCTAGTTATGAGATAGTGATCTAGGAACTCTTTAAATACTAGCTCCTATGGAAAAAAAAATCTCTGAACATTGGATTAAATATATGGATTTAACCTAGAGAAAATAATGTTTCTTCAATACTTTATAGATTAGTTCACTGTGTGGAATTATTTTTTTGTTAGATTTCATTTTTGTAAAGCAATTTTAGGTTCAGAATTTTTTCCAAAACAAGTTCTTTTGCAAAGACTTTTGCTTAGTATAATTATTCAGTATATTAAAGTCAGCATCCTTGAAAAATGTTAGCTAGAAATCTATTCCTGGAAAAGCCCTAAAAACGTTAAATGTAAACAATTGCTGTTCAATGTGTAAGACCGAGATAAAGAATTTCATATTTGAGGCATTATTGTCTTTATGGTTATATTTACATAATAAGCCACAAGTATACATGTGCACCCCCCCATCCCAAACCCCACCCCACCCCCACCCTCTCCACCCTATTCCCCTGGGTTGTCCAAGAGCATCGGTTTTGGGGGCCCTGCTCCATGCACTGAACTTGCACTGGTCATCTATTTTGCACATGGTAATGCACATGTTTCAATGCCATCTCTCAGTCATCCCACCCTTGCCTTCTCCCACTGACTCCAAAAGTCTGTTCTTTAAGTCTGTGTCTCCTTTGCTGCCCTGAACCACCTTCCCTGGTGGTTCAGCTAGCAAAGAACCTGCCTGCCAATGAAGGAGACACAAGAGACAAAGTTTCAATTCCCAGGTTGGGAAGATGCCCTGGCAAAGGGAATGGCTACCCACTCCAGTATTATGCCTGGGAAACCCCATGGACAGAGGGACGTGGTGGGCCACAGTCCATGGGGATGCAAAGAGTTGGAAAGGACTTAGTGACTAAGCAGCAACAGCAGCTGTTCTATACTTAGAAAAACAAATATTTCTTATACATTTAGATAACCTTAAAATTTCTGTTATGTCTGAGAGCTATCCTTTAGCACAAGAAGTAATTCAAGGAATTGCTTACAAAATTATTTTTGTCTCAAAGCTTTTAATATGTGTTTTGAAACTGTTTTTGTCTTAGTTTATTTCATGTTTAATTCTAATATTTAGTGTTATTCTGTGTCACAGAAAGGCATTGCTTTCTAAATTTTGAATGATGATTGCAGAATTTCTTCATATCATTTTTGCAAGTGGCAGAATTGTCGTTATTGATATTTATGCTTATGGCAACATAGATTATGAAAAAGATCTCTAAATTCAGCAGAAGTTTGGGGTAATTATATTTTTTTCAGTGTCAAGATTAGTACTGGGTACATAATTTTTCTAATAGACATGGGAATAGGTACTAATAATGAATTTAGTTCTTGTGATTGTACCAAGACTGTGGGGGAAAAATGTTCTAGGTCAATGCACTTCTGTTTCCATAATTATTTTAATTATGCATGTCATAAATGAATGTTTTATGGAAGGAATCTAGTATGGTAGTTAAAGAATACCTTTAGCTTGAAGAAGAATATATACAGATTCAAACTTATACTTTTCTATTCTGTCTCCAATTTTGTAATAAGAAATGAAGGATTTTCACAGTCAATGGCATTGAATGACTAACTTCTTTTTCTCTCTCTCTTTTTTTTTTTGATAAGTATTTTTAAGTTTTGTTTTTCTGTTCATAGCTTTAATTTACACTGCATGTTTTGTTTTTAAATTTTCTTATTGAAGGGCATTTGAGAGAGAGGTCAAAACTATTGCAATTTTAGTCACTAATATTTATTGAATGACCACAGAGTACATGAGTCTGTAAAGAAACTGAAGTAAATAAAAAAGCATAGTTTTATCTATTTGAGAAGCACAATTTTGATCCATACAGCTGCATCTCACTTTGAAAGGGGATGGACATCTCAAAAGTGCCATGCAAAACAAGTTGTAAACATAAATGCATATTTAAATACATAATAAGAGCTCATTATTAAAAGAGATCCCTAGGTCAATTTAAAATGGGTTAATTTGTAAGGAAGTGATGAATTTTAATGTTTTCTCAATGCACTTTTTAAACTTATTAACACCATGTAACTTACAGATTGCTATATACAGGTACTGATGGGAATATGAGAATATTTGGAGACAGCAGTATAAAGTTGAGATAATCAAAAATGTCACAGGAATATAATGTGCAGCATAGAAGTACAGTCACTATCTTATAACTTTGTATGGTGTGTAATCTATAAAAATATCAAATCAGTATGCTGTATATCTAAAACTAATATAGTATTGTTAAACTATACTTCAATAAAAAATGACAGTCCCATAAAAAAGAAACTGAGATTACTGAAAAATGAGCCAATTACTAATATCAACAGAACACAATGAAAATATATTAGAAAAAAAATTTCACTAATTTGTCTGATGGAACACATCTCATAAACTCCTCCTGGCTTTGTTTTCTCTTTCTTTTAATGTCAGTGATGTGTTTGAATGACCTGCTCTTCGAAGCTGCTGCTGCTGCTAAGTCACTTCAGTCGTGTCCGACTCTGTGCGACCCTAGAGACGGCAGCCCACCAGGCTCCTCCGTCCCTGGGATTCTCCAGGCAAGAACACTGGAGTGGGTTGCCATCTCCTTCTCGAAGCTAGAAGTCACAAACTCCTAGCCCTAGAAGAACTTTATTTGGCATTAATAGTGTTTGTTTCTTATTTAATAACTTTATGTGGGGCAGACACAGGCCCCAGTTTACCTAGTTCTGAATTCCATTGTGTTTTGTAATCTTTATAGCCTTCAGAGCCTACTATGTAGAGAAGAGAAACAGTAGTTCTGACCTTCATTTGGAGCTTATGGTCCATTTGTAGTGTAGACAGTCGATAAATAATTACATAATTGAATTGATGCTAAATGCCTTAGAATACAGATGAAATTAGGAGTTTAACAATAATATTTAAATGAGGAGTGCGATACTTCAGCTAAAACTTGAAGAATTCATAAACCAGAGGAAGGGCTGCCCAGGCAGAGTCTACATGTCCTCCTGGGGAACCTGAGGGGGGCAGAGGCCAAGTGACATTTATGACCAGTGAAGAAAGGAAGGAAATTCGGGTCCTCTGGCTTCTAGGATGAAATTCTTTCCATTTCCAATGTTCATATCATCCATTAAAACTAATCCAAACCTACAAATTAAATGTATTTGGATATGAAAGTTTTCATAAAAAAAAACACTTCAAATGGGCAGAGATAATTAAGTACCTTTCACCCTTTTATTGATTTTCTCTCATTGTAACAGCTAAAGACCATGGGAAAGAATAATGAGAAAATTCATTAATTAGGATCGTTTTTTACTGCCTTTAACTAGTTAAGTTCTTTGTTTAACTAAAATCTACCTTTATTGGCATCTGAAATAATAGTGTATGTGGTGTGTAATATTTCATCTTTTTAAAAACTAATAAAATTTGAATTTGGACACAGAGAATGAATATATTCACATGCCCAAAGCAGAAACAATATGAAGGTTGTGCTTCAGTGAGTATATTATCTGTGAGAGGAGGGATAACTCTGATTAATGAATTTGTCAAGTTTTCTTTGCTATGGCTTTTGGATATCATCTTCATTTTGCCTTAAAATGTGAGTAAATGCAAAAAGTATTGGTCTCAGAAGGTCAAAACCTGTAATCTATCTATGTGCACTTGGAGAAGAAGCAAGCATAATCAGCCACAGACACTGGTAATAATTATGACTGTCAGATCCCCAGTGGCAATTTTTCCAGTCTTGGACTTCTATTCCTGCCCTGAGGATTCTTTGTACCATTCAAGGGAGATCTTTAAATGAGAGTAACTTTAAAAATCTTGTGATTTGGGCAACCGTTTTTCTAAACTGGGATATGATGGGGCCTATTCCTTTACCCTCTTTACTCTGCCCGCTTCCCCCCTGATTCAGGCAAATAGTACACAGAGGTTCGAAAACTACATGCATCCAAATCTACCCCATGTCCCACTTATAAATATAGGGTAATGGAGGGGAGACAGCTGAATGAAAAAGGTCAACAGGACTAGCGTGTTCACCATGTGCTAGATTTTATGCTTTATGCTAAATATCTATTAACTTTTTAAACTTCATTCTAAATCTATAAGATAAATAGATTCTAAGGGGTTAGAATTCAGGCAGAGGGTTCCAGAGTCAGTGTTTACTATAGAATTTATCTTGCGAATCAGACTGCATTTAAATCTGGACTCAAATTTAGGTGACTCAGTGGTAGAGAATTCACCTGCAATGCAGGAGACCACGTGAAACTCAGAAGATGCAGGTTCCATCCCTGGGTCGGGAATATCCCCTGAGGAAGGAAATGGCAGCTCACTCCAGTATTCTTGCCTCATGGGGAATCTCACGGATAGAGGGGGTCACAAGGGTCAAACATGACTTGGAGACCAAACCTCCACGACCAGACCTTGGCTTACCTAACTCTTCTCTCTGAAAATCGATTTCTTCATCTATACAATGAAGATAATAGTACTGACCTTATAAGGTCACTATGAGGATTGATTATGATACTCTATAGAAAGCATCTTAGCAGAGTGACTGATACACAGAGATCTCTCTAACTACTTAACTCATATGATCATTGTTAAATTATTGCAGGCTTGAGACATCCTTATCAGCTATCTGTACATTTAGGGCAAGAAAGATACCTGTTCGTCCTCCATGAGACCAGGGTATATATATATACTGTAATAGGATTCTGAATTATCTCCTATCTTAAACATCTTGAGGTTGTAGTCACAAGACATAAAACCATTCTTTGTAACCTCTTTATGAACTTTGAAATTAAGCAAATAAACAACAACAAAAACACATTACTCATTGACCTAAGTTGTGTAGGGAATTCTCTGACAGATGAAACTAGCTATTGTTTCAACTCTTTGCCTCAAGTCTGATGTCCATCCTGAGCAAAGGGCTATTGTTTTAAATAATTACCTTTTTTTGAAGTCAGTTTTTCAGGTGTACAGCAAAGTGATTCAGGTATATATATATATATACACACACACACATATGCATATTCTTTTCCATTATAGGTTATTACAATATATTAAACATAGTTCCCTGTTCTATGAAGTAGGTCCTTAATGTTTAGCTATTTTATACATAGTAGCATGCATCTGCTGATGCCAAATTCCCAATTTATTCCCCTGCATTTCCCCTTTGGTAATTGTAAGTTTGTTTTCTACGTCTGTGACTCTATTTCTGTTTTGTAAATATGTTCATTTGTATCACTGTTTAAGATTCCATATATAAATGAGATTACATGATGTTTGTCTTTCTCTATCTGACTTCCTTCACTTAGTATGACAGTCTCCAAAGTCCATCTGTGTTGCTGCAAATGGCATTATTTTGTTCTTTTTTGTGGCTCAGCAATATTCCATTGTATTTAAGTACCACATCTTCCTTACCCTACCCTTACCATTCATCTGTCAATGGACATTTAGGTTGCTTCTATGTCTTGGGGATTGTAATAGTGCTTCTGTGAACGTTTTCTATGAACATTGGGATGAATGTATCTATTTGGATTAGAATTTTCTCCAGGTATATGCCCAGGAATGGGATTGCAGGATTGTATTCTCCAAAAGAATGATCTCTTCTAGAGGCATAATCTCATTATCCTTTTCACTGACACGTTTGTAAGAAAACAATGGGGTGGGGATGCCCACAGTGCTCTGTGATAGAGACACTGAGAACATGCTGTGTAGTGATTAGCAGTCAGCAAGCAAAGAGAAGTTAGAGGTGCATCATGAATAGGCCTTTGTTCCAATAGTCGTGGAGGATAATGCGGAGTTAATAGTATGAAGTGAAGGGAAATAAGTGATGTTCCTGACTTGGACAAATAAATGATGATGCCAGTATCAGAGACAGAAGGACGAGAGAGAGAGAAGATGCAAAGAAATGCATTTTCTCCAAAGTATGATGAGGATGTTTCATTAATGTCAAGGCTGAAGACTGAGAGTCACCAACTACTGGTAGATGTTCAAGTGAATGGAGCGAATGAAACTTCCTAAGAAGTCCAACGATTCTCACTCCAGAATCTTGTACTCTGTACATTTTAGGTTTATTTATTAAATGGAGTAATTTTTCCATTCCCATATTTTGGAGGCCTCACCCTGCTGCTGCTGCTGCTGCTAAGTCACTTCAGTCTTGTCTGACTGTGTGATCCCATAGATGATAACCCACCAGGCTCCGCCGTCCCTGGGATTCTCCAGGCAATAACACTGGAGTGGATTGCCATTTCCTTTAACTCTTATAGAAAGGAAAAGAAAAAGAGAATCTCAATCACCACAAACCACTACCAACTAGAACATCAAAGCAAAGTTTGTGGAATCACCCTTTACCAACTTTCATGTCCCATAGTAGCTTAGCCTTTTAAACTTCTCTTTCTGTTAAGAGTGAATGGTTTTCATGTTCCTTTTTGCCTGCTTTTGTCTGTGTATCTGCTATAGTCTAAAGAAAATGGCGAGAGATGGATGTGATGTGAATTTCCCTGGTTTCAGTATCCCTCCAGGTTGGTCTGTACAACAAACCTTCGGAAGGGAGAGCATATTACTGCTGAACTAATATTTCATTTATCCACAGTTTGACCTATGCCACTGCTTCATCTCATTCCCATAGATGCACTACCCTGACTTTTTCCCTCTTGGCATATAATCAATAGTAAGGTCATTATTCATGTTTTCAACACCTATGTGAAGTCAAAAGTTCCTAAGTTCACCACAAATCTGGAGGCCTCCCACTGACCAGACCTGAACCCTTGCATTTAGACTGTCTTCTGTTAAAATACTTAATATCAAGTTGATTTCTTGGTGGTGTCTTAGTCCTAAAGTATCAAAATAAGTTTTCTAAGAAATGTAGTTTAAATGGAATTGTTCAAGAAATATCTTTTTCTATTCCATAGGCAAAGTTATTTCTGTAATCAATTTTAAAACATGATAAATGAATAGGCCGTACAAAACCACCCAATCACTGTGCAAGGTTATACTAATAAAAATAAGGGGCTTCAGTTTATAAATTCTATAATTTGACTGGCTGTGAATTACAAATGCCAATTCTTATCCCATAAATGCAAATTCACCAAGGGAATATCAATGGAAAACAATTACTAGATGGATTTTTGTGCTCTGGTTCTACAAAATAAAATATATTTAGTGTTTTCAAATCAACGCTGAAGGAAATGCCAGAACATGGATACACATTTACTCATTTTTCAGAGATGTCCAAAGCTACTAACTTTCTGCACTTTAATTAGAAAAGCAAGTCAAACTATTCTCTGCTCAACTGTGGGGAGTTCAAGACATTTGGTTTTGGTAAAGAGTCCTGGAATTGTGAAATCTTATAGATTCAATGTATTTTTTGTATAATGGCAATAGGTACTAAAAATGCATTTTTATTTTTATGGCTATAGCTTGATTTTTTTAAGCATAAACCATAGGCATACAAAGATAATGGATATTTAAAATGGAAGATAATTACAGGGAAATTAAGATGTGTAGGCAGCTTTAAAAATAGTATAATTTAAATTTTCTTGCACAATGTATGAGACTGCTAGGTTTTAAACTCAGTTTTAGGGTAGGAATTGCCATGGCTGTGGAAACTATTTGTTAGAGATCATTATTAACAGATTGTGGGTATTCCTGTTACATTTTCTTTCCTTCCTTATGCAATTATTTAAAAACAAAACATTGTTCTGATGCTAAATCACACTGAGAGAAATACTGTGCTTTAAGACCAGACACTTGAAGTTATTATCAGTGCTCAGGTTATAAATATGGGAGAGGAAACTAGAATGTTTTATGCCTCATGCTAATCCCTGTTCCTTTACTAAAGCTTTTATTCTAATAGTAAGCCTTTCGGGTGAGCAATGGAGATAAATGGAGAGATGGGAAGAAAGAAAAAATAAGCAGAAGAAAATAATACTTTGAAAATTCATAAAGAGAATCCCAGGTGTCATAGGGGGTTGGGAGGGCCCAGCTCACTCCTGCCAATCTCAAGCGTGGTTGTCTATTAAGGAAAATTATTTGTTTAACTGAGCTGTGAACAACCAGGTTACCCCTACTCCTCTTTTAAGGTAGTGTCTGATTCTTGATCTAAGAATGTGAGATGAAACCAAGAGATCTCTAAATATATGTCCATGGAAAAGAACTGTTTCCTTGGAGGTAAATAAAGATATTCTATTTAATTCATTCAGATTCAATAGCTGCTGAATTCTAACTATGGGCCAGGCATTGTGTTACGACAGAGATAAATATCACCAAGCTTCTACCTTTTTAAAACTTATGCCAGGAATCCTGGCAGAATTCTAAGTTCTGACACAAGTTATGCAGCTAATGGAGTCAAAGGCTGAGTTTCTAAGTGCATGTTGTCTCTTGCTTTTCTTCATACTTCAAGTTTAATGCAAAGAGTGGATTTGGGAGTTCAAAGATCCTGATCGTTTTACCAGCCTTCTCAGCATCCATGTTCTCGTCCGTAAAATAAAACTGCGATCTGTGGTCCTCTGCAGGCTTGGCTTGGAATGTCTTTTTTACCTTTCTCCTGTTTTTAATTGCATAAGTCAAAACGGTATTGTAAGGGAGTAAACAAATGATACAGAGTAAAACCATTATCACGAAGGTGGCGCCTTCACTTTTTTTTCTCCTTTACTTTCGTCACTCTGTAAATTCTACTGTCCAGAGTTAACTTGCCCAGATTGGTGTGTATTGACCTTGGTCAATAAAGTCAGCATCTGAACAGATAAAAACTTAATAATGTATATACTGCACAGAATTTTTCATTGACTAGAATTTACTAGAATTCCTTCAAAGTGGAAAGGTAAATTACGGTAACTGTGGTACACAGTCTAGAATGTAATAAAAGTGTTGTTATACACAGATATGTAATTACTGTTTAAAGTAGAAATCTCCTTTTATAACCTAAATATTAGGTTTTCCAGAGCAAGTTTCCATTATGAAACTATGAGGATGGATATTTATATAAATATATATGTATATATGTATATATTTATATATGTATATATATACATGTATGTATATATTTCAGTTCAATGTAGCTTTTAAAATATCTGCCTCAGGAAACAAATAGCCTAAATAGCCTAGATTCACACTGCAACACATCCACTTAATAGACATAAATTTGGGGGACTTGCCTTGTCTCTGTTTCTTAGTTTCCTCATGATATAATGATATAATAGTTACATTTGTTTCATAAAGTTATTGTGAATGTTAATAAATTAGTAAATGTAAAGCAATAGCCTAAAGGAAACAATTATTACATGTTAGCAATTATTTTCTCTAATAAAATTAAACAGATAAAATTAAATACAGTAAAATACAGTAAGGCATTATAAAAAAACTCCTTTTTCCCTTTCAAATATTATTTTAAAAAATCCACCTTCAAAAATCTTTATTAACATAATAAAACAAGTTTAAAATATGTCTACAAACCAACAGTTTAAAGTATTTTATTTCACATTTTAGGAAATGCATGTTTATTTAGTTACAAGGCAGCAAATGGAATATTTTCCCCTTGGGCTCTTACTAGAATTTTTTCACACATCTGCTTTACCTATTTAAGTAAAGCTACAGCTAAAAGTATTTTCTAATGCATGGATAATATGTCTATTTGAGTCATTACAGTACTTTAGGATCCTTATGTCCTTTTGATGTGAAAAGTTTATTATGCTATTTGATTTTTTTCTTACTAGTAGAGTTTTATCAGAATGTTGTTTTTTCCCCTAGATCAAATCAAGCAGCTGTCATACTTACTAACTGATGCAACTGATTATAAACTAAGCCAACAATATAATGACAGAAGATCAGTCTAAAATTGTAGACAGTATGGGCATAATAATTTTGTGTCCTTGAACACTGAGAGTCATTTTGTATGATAAGGGATTATTTAGTACTTAAAACTGAACAAGTATCATAACTGTATTTGAAGATAAAAAATAGAGTTTTGTGTTCTCAATCTACAGTCACCCCTCACATCTTATAAATCTTTGTGCACATAAATATAAAACAATTTGTTCTGATGGTTGAACTAAAACTTCAAACTCTACTTAAATCTGTCTAGTGGTTCTGAATTCTGATAATTCTCAATGGCTAAAACATAGAAAAGACTGACCCCATGAACAGTGACACATTTCAACAGCATTGCTTTACATACAGCATTGCTTTACATACACAAAGATGGAGAACCTAGGCAGCTGTGTTTCTAGTCACAGGCCTGCTACTTTCCAACCATGTGAACCTTTAGAAAATTACTTGACCGCTCTGACTCAGTCTTTTTTGTTCAAATTCTATAAAATGAAGATGATAAGGGTACCTACTTGAGAGAGATCCATATAAAACATTTAAAGTGATAGAACACACTAAACATTGTATTTGCTACAATTATTATATTTGCTTGTGTACAGTTCTTTGAAGAAATATCGCTGTTATTGTTTCTGTGGCTATGAAGGCCTTTGACCTAAATTGAGGAGGACTTTGTACCTCAGTTTACTGCACCCTGAACCTATGTACTTGAACTAACATGTACTTGGTCAATATTATCACAGTCCACGTAATTAACTACCCTCCCAATCTTTGAGTCATTAGTACTCGTGATTATGAATTTTGAAAATCCTATTCTGAAATCTTCTTGCTGAAAGGCTTGACTTTGCTGATGAAATTCAAGCTTTGTCTTTGGCAACGATCTTCGCTACACAGAGCTGAGTTCATAAAGAACATCTCTTGGCAGTGGATCTTTGTGTTGGAAAATCCCAGCACAACCTCTCTGGCAAACAACGCTTTTGTTGGTGTGGATATATAGACAGAAAATATTGAAATGTGCAGGAATCAGGACATTGTTCAGAGAACAGAAGGCAATCCATACTGCATTTAAATCACTGAAGTAAAATTCAGAAGTCCTGGGTTTCTGTGTCAGCTCAATAACTAGTCTGCTAAACAAATCATATGAGCTCAGTTTCTTCTACATGATACACTTATCCCATGGTTAGTGAGTTTACTATAAGTCACCCACAGAAAATGTGGTTCTGGAGCTCAGAAATGAGGTTGGGGCAATCTTCTTGCTCTGTGTGTGTGTGTGTGTGTGTGGGTGGGTGGGTGTGCATGTGCACTCAGTCGTGTCTGACTCTTTGCGACCCCATGGACTGTAGCCTGCCAGTCTCCTCTGTCCATGGAATTTTCCCGGCAAGAATACTGGAACAAGTTGCCATTTCCTTCTCCAGAGGGGTCTTCCTCACCCAGGATTTAACCCATATCTCTTGCATCTTCTGCATTGACAGGCAGGTTCTTTACCAACTGAGCAAGCTGGGAAAGCCTTTGCCTACCCATTTTCCATTTAACAGGACCAGATGTCACTCTTTAATGAGTCACTGTGTCACTTATGACTTAAAAATTCTTCAAGAAGTCCTACTGCTTTTTGTCTGAAATCCAAATTTCCCCTGTGGTCCACAAGGCTATATATGACCTGGCCCCTCCTGCCCATGCTCAACTATACTGGATGTCTGTCAGTTTATACAACTTAAAGAGAATCAGGCACTACTTCTAATCACAATACACATGATTTATACATACACATATATATATATATATATTTACCTGAATTTTTGGTCTTTTGGTTGAGTATTAACTCCCTTTGGGCCAGGAAAATATGAATTTTTCTCAAATTTTTATTCTTAGTTTTAAGCACAAAGCCTAGTATACAATAAATGCATAATACATAATATTTTAAAACACATTAACTAATCAATGGTTTTCCCAGTAGTCATCTATGGGTGTGAGAGTTGGACCATAAAGAAAGCTGAGTGCTGAAGAATTGATGCTTTTGAACTTTGGTGTTGGGTGACTATTGGGAGTCCCTTGGACTGCAAGGAGATCAAACCAGTCAATCCTAAAGGAAATCAGTCCTAAATACTCATTGGAAAGACTGATGTTGAAAGTGAAGCTCCAATACTTTGGCTATCCGATGTAAAGAACTGACTCATTGGAAAAAAATCTGATGCTGGGAAAGATTGAAGGCAGGAGAAGGGGATGACAGAGGATGAGATAGTTGGAATGCATCATCAACTCAACGGACATGAGTTTAAGCAAACTCTGGGAGATGGTGATAGACAGGGAAGCCTGGCGTGCTGCAGTCCATGGGATCAGAAAGTCGGACACAACTGAGCAACTGAATTGAATCAATGACTGTAGCTTTGAATATCAAATTCAAGTTGACATATCCCAAAGCTTTATTTCCTTCCCAGACCTCTCTCCCAAGCTTCATATTTGTTTATCTGAATTTCTGTTCAACTGTTCATCTAAAAGCTCACAGTTACCACAAAAGCCTTCACAAAAATCTCAAAGTTACCATTTCTACATGAGTGGGGAGTTATTTCTTCTTTCTTTCTTCTATATCAAACTCAGTTAGTGGCACCCCTATTCCCAGTGAGACAGCCGAGAACAAAAAAAAGGAGACTTTTTGTTTTCACCTGATTCTCTCATCACTCATATTGTAACCACAACAACAACAAATCACAAAAGACTATCTTGCAAGTTCGACCAGATCACTTCACTAAACAAGATTTCTTAATGGATCTCATGGGGAAAAGTAAAATGGAAGTAATATGATCTTCTCAGAGAGAAGTAAAAATCAGAAGATACAGAGGAAAGTAGTCCACTTTAGAGTTAATTTTGGTGAAGAAGTCAAGGAGGCAGAATGAGTTATTTGTGACAGCTTTAATGAGGGGGGAAAAAAAAAAAGGCAAACAAATCCATGGCATCCAACTGAAATATGAGATGGTAGCCAAGGGCAAGAAAAGAGACTGTAGGGGAAACAGAAGTAATTAATATTTTCAGAACATTTATTTTGTGCCAAGTGTTTTAAACATATTACCTTATCTTTCATCACAATAAGGCACTCCTCTATATTACCCAGGAGTGAAGAAATGTCGTCCAACACATCATACAAGATTCTAGTACAGTCATGAAGTGTACAAAGTTCCCAACGCTGTTTGTTTGAAAGAATAAATTCATATTAGCAAGAAAGACATAGGTTTAGACAGGTTAAGCAATATGCTTATGTTCTGGCAGCATAAGGAACTACAGAATTCAAACCAAAGTCTCTCTTGTATCAAAGTCTTCCTTATAATCACCGTAATGAATCATCTCCTTTAGAGTTAAGTGCTTTCTTTATTCAAAAGATCCTAGAATTCCTGACACTTCTTTTTTTTATTTAAATTTATTTATTTTAATTGGCGGCTAATTACTTTACAATATTGTATTGGTTTTGCCATACATCAACATGAATCCTCCACGGGTGTACACGTGTTCCCCATCCTTAATCCTCCTCCCACCTCCCTCCCCATATTGTTCTAATGGGCTTCCCTGATGGCTCAGGGGATAAAGAATCCATCTGCAATGCAGGAGACACAGGAGATGTGGGTTCGATCCCTGGATTTGGAAGATCCCCTGGAGAAGGAAAAGGCAACCCACTACAGTATTCTTGCCTGGAAAATCCCGTGGGCAGAGGATCCTGGCAGGCTACAGTTCATGGGGTCACAAAGAGTCAGATACAACTCAGGGACTAAGCAGGAAGCATATAAATAGTATTAAATCCTATCCATGAAAAACTTAGGATTAAAGAAGTCAAAGTTGATAAACACCTCTCAACTGTGGAACATGGAGAATGCAGATACCACTGATGAGGCCAAATTTGGGACCAGATTTCTTTTTTCTTTCTTTCTTTTTTTTTTATTTGAAGGAAGGAAATGCGTTCCAAAGTAGAGGAGCAAAACTTGAGGCAAATTCGCAATTCTATGTGAAAGCACACATATTGATAGCAGTGAAAAGTGGCTGTTAGCTTTTTAAAGTGGTTAGAGCTCAAGATAAACATCTGGACATCATTAACTTGGAGCTGTTGTTTGAAGCTACAGAAGGAGATGAATTCTCCTTGACAGGGAGGAGAGCAGGAGAAAGAGATCAAGAACAACACATTATGAAATAGCTGCATAGAGAAGATGAAAAGAGAAGACAGAAAATGAAAGCAGCAGAGAACACAGAGGGAGGGAAGGCAGAGAGATACAGCCCTGCTCCTCATCAGATGGCCGTGGGATCCGCAGAAGCCCTGCAGTTCAGGTCACCATAGCTTACATAGGCACGGGAGCGCCGAGGTAGCCTCGGTCATCCAAGTGAAAGAGTGATGAGATGTTCTTCTCAGCTCTGAGCCTGAGTCTAGACTCGCAGTACCCTCTGGAGTATGCTGTATTCGGTGCCAACAAAGCGTCTCTATGCCGTTCATTCCTCTGCAGTCGTGTGGGTGTTTCAAGGCTCTGCGTTGTGTGCTCAGCCGTTCAGTCATGCCTGACTCTTTGTGACCCCATGGACTGTAGCTCACCAGACTCCTCTGTCCACTGGATGTGAGAGGGAAGAACACTGGAGTGGGTTGCCATTTCCTCCTCCAGGAGACATTCCTGACCCAGGGATCTAACCCATGTCTCTTGCATCTCCTGAATTTGCAGTTGGGTTCTTTACCACTGCTGCTGCTGCTGCTGCTAAGTCGCTTCAGTCGTGTCCGACTCCGTGCGACCCCATAGATGGCAGCCCACCAGGCTCCCCCATCCCTGGGATTCTCCAGGCAAGAACACTGGAGTGGGTTGCCATTTCCTTTTCCAATGCATGAAAGTGAAAGTGAAGTCGCTCAGTCATGTCCGACTCCTAGTGACCCCATGGACTGTAGCCTACCAGGCTCCTCCGTCCATGGGATTTTCCAGGCAAGAGTACTGGAGTGGGGTGCCATTGCCTTCTTTACCACTAGCAGCATCTTAAGCTCTAAGCAAATCTGTTCTTTGCACCCTAGGGAATTCGCATATCTAGCAAAGAGGCCAAAAGTGTGACTGGCAAGTCAAAGGAATGATAAATAATTACACACGTGTGGCTTGAAGTAGTTCTATCCTACCTGCCAGTCACACCCTGTCTGGCTGACAGCTGCCTGAAATAGCTGAAGAACTGAAGAATCTGGAAAAAATGAACACTTTCATACTAGCAAATAAGAGAGTCTCAAATATTGGAATCACCTATGATATTTGTTAAAATTCTAATTTCTAGGCCTCATCTCTGGAAATCCTAGTTCATGAGTCTGCTTTGGGCAAGGTACCTGAATTTCTAAAAAGTTTATGAATGTTTCTGTTGTTGGATTGTACTTTAAACATATGTATTTTTTTTAATGCTTTAGATAATAGCTACTGAGGAAATCTTGTTGATGATAATTTGCAACTGGATTAAAATGTTTCTCAGTAGATATACTCTTTTTTTTGGCTTACAAACACCATTTTGGTTATTAATGTTTTGTGATTATATTATTTGCTCCAGGATAAATGATTAGCATCTGTATGTTAAGACAACCTTTTTGTCATTTAATAATATTAAGTGCTATTAAATACACTATTGTTTTCTAGCCTAAAAAAAAGATGATCAAAATTAATCAAATTTTGATAAGATTGAGGGTATTATAAATCATGACCTTCATTCTTTCATATTTTCACTTTGATAGATCACTGAGGGGAGTGTGTTCAGGAGACAAGAGCCCTCCACCAAGAACATCCTGCTTCCAATTCAAATCTCAGAATAGGTAAGATGAGAGCCAGCTGCAACTGACATGACATGACATGGGGGGCACAGCATTTTAAGAAATAATTAGGTCCCAACACATTCAGAATTTTATAAATAATAAACACAACCTTGAATTGTCTAAAGAAATGAAATTGGCTAACTTGAGAGCACAGGTGTTTTGTGTTTGGTATTCCTCACCTTGCCCACAAGCAAGCAGATACGCTCAATACAACTTAATGAATCTTCTGGGAAGGCCCCAAATAGATTACCTCACAGGAGCTCAGCATAGAAAGTGTCAAAGAGGCTAACTCTAGCACAATGCTTACTTGAGAAAAAAGATACACTTTTGAACATTATTGACTATAGAAGCAGAGTGATTCAGTGTTATGCACAAAAGCTCAGATAGACCCATTAAGAACTTTATTTTCTAGAATATATTTTTTTCTTTATTTATTTACAATAAAGAAATAAATACTTCTTTATTTTCTTTATTTCTCCAGAACACCAAACAAGATCACTACCTAGTCGTGTTTGTATGTGTTGTTGTTTCTTATCTTTCAATTTGAGGGGCAATGCTGTTTCATTAAAGTGGTAATCTTACTTATTCTACAAAGACTTGAATCATATTTATTATGTGCCAGACAGTGTTCCAGGTACTTTGCAAACATGAACTCACCCATTTCTCATAGCTATTTTAAGGACAAAGAAACTAAAGCCAAAAGAGGATAACTAACCTGCCCAAGGTCACATAGCAAGAAATGATGTCATAGATCTGGGAATCACCCTCCAAGGTCAGTCTTCATGCACACCATCTCTTTATTATGCTACCTCTTGCTGAGTTCTACTGCCAAAATTCCCAGGAACCAGGGACGGGGAGCTTACGTGCTTATATCCTTTATAAACAGCCTGTAGACAAATAAGTTTTATAAGATATCTATAGTGCAAGAGATTTAATAAGATATGGTGGCACAGTGGTAAAGAATCCACCTGCCAATGCAGGAGACACAAGAGATGAGGGTTCGATCCCTGGGTCAGGAAGATCCCCTGGAGAAGGAAATGGCAACCCACTCCAGAATTCTTGCCTGGAAAATTCCATGGGCAGAGGGCCCTGGCACACTACAGTTTATGGGGCTGCAAAGAACCAGACACAACTGAGAGACTGAGCACAAGGCACAGTTACATTAAACTAAACAACACCATAAAACGACATTTGCATGGATATAGGTCAGCAGTTTAGATCTGCCAGGCTAATGGATTTACACAGTTTAAGCCTCTTTCTCACCTCTAGGAGTGTTCTCTGAGTAAAACCAATGTAGTAGGGAGAAATACTAGAATCAAACTAAAAAATTCTAATTATTTCTCATTTCTGACATCCCTGGTTACATGTGGATAATCTTGGGTGCTCTCTTTGCTGAATAATTAAATGAGAAAGAAATATTAATAGTAGTCTTTGTATGTTATTAGCTGTATAACACTGTTTTGCAAAAGAAAACAATCTATATTTTATGAAGAAGAAAATGTAAACAAATTAGAGCAGAATCATTAAGTTTGGGAAGGAGGTGCATAGAGACGGAGAAGCGAACCACTTGCCCTACTTTGATCCTCTTTTCTTAGATGATCCTAAGGCATTTCATAATAATGATCTTCACACTTCACAACAAACTGTATCCCTACAAAGAATTTGAAATTTCTATACTTCCCTGAACATTTTATAACCTCCTTATTTTTCAGTTCAGTTTAGTTCAGTCACTCAGTCCTATCCGACTCTTTGTGACCCCATGGACTGCAGCACACCAGGCCTACCTGTCCATCACCAACTCCTGGAGTTTACCCAAACCCATGTCCACTGTGTCTGTGATGCCATCCAACCATCTCATCCTCTGTAATCCCCTGCTCCTCCTGCCCTCAATCTTTCCCAGCATCACTGTCTTTTCAAATGAGTCAGCTCTTCACATCAGGTGGCTAAAGTATTGGAGTTTCAGCTTCAGCATCAGTCCTTCCAGTGAACACTCAGGAATTTAGGATGGACTGGTTGGATCTCCTTGCAGTCCAAGGGACTCTCAAGAGTCTTCTCCTCATTTTAATTTCTCCTTTATTTTTATTTATAGTTC
>NW_011494804.1:709991-711276 GCF_000754665.1 Bison bison bison
TGTCCGACTCTTTGCGACCCCATGAATCACAGCATGCCAGGCCTCCCTGTCCATCACCAACTCCCAGAGTTCACCCAGACTCACATCCATTGAGTCTGTGATGCCATCCAGCCATATGATCCTCTGTTGTCCCCTTTTCCCCCTGCCCCTCAATCCCTCCCAGCATCAGAGTCTTTTCCAAAGAGTCAGCTCTTTGCATGAGGTGGCCAAGTACTGGAGTTTCAGCTTTAGCATCATTCCTTCCAAAGAACAGCCAAGACTGAGCTCCTTTAGAATGGACTTGTTGCACCTCCTTGCAGTCCAAGGGACTCTCAAGAGTCTTCTCCAACACCACAGTTCAAAAGAATCAATTCTTTGGCACTCAGCTTTCTTCACAGTCCAACTGTCACATCCATACATGACCACTGGAAAAACCATAGCCTTGACTAGATGGACCTTTGTTGGCAAAGTAATGTCTCTGCTTTTGAATATGCTATCTAGGTTGGTCATAACTTTCCTTCCAAGGAGTAAGCGTCTTTTAATTTCATGACTGCAATCACCATCTGCAGTGATTTTGGAGCCCCCAAAAATAAAGTCTGACACTGTTTCCACTGTTTCCCCATCTATTTCCCATGAAGTGATGGGACCGGATGCCATGATCTTTGTTTTCTGAGTGTTGAGCTTTAAGCCAACTTTTTCACTCTCTTCTTTCACTTTCGTCAAGAGGCTTTTTAGTTCCTCTTCACTTTCTGCCATAAGGGTGGTGTCATCTGCATATCTAAGGTTATTGATCTTTCTCCTGGCAATGTTGATTCCAACTTGTGCTTCTTCCAGTCCAGCATTTCTCATGATGTACTCTGCATAGAAGTTAAAAAGCAGGGTGACAATATACAGCCTTGACATACTCCTTTTCCTATTTGGAACCAGTCTGTTGTTCCATGTCCAGTTCTAACTGTTGCTTCCTGACCTGCATATAGGTTTCTCAAGAGGCAGGTCAGGTGGTCTGGTATTCCCATCTCTTTCAGAATTTTCCACAGTTTATTGTGATGCACACAGTCAAAGGCTTTGGCATAGTCAATAAAGCAGAAATAGATGTTTTTCTGGAACTCTCTTGCTTTTTTGATGATCCAGCAGATGTTGGCAATTTGATCCCTGGTTCCTCTGCCTTTTCTAAAACCAGCTTGAACATCTGGAAGTTCATGGTTCACGTATTGCTGAAGCCTGGCTTGGAGAATTTTGAGCATTACTTTACTAGCGTGTGAGATGAGTGCAATTGTGCAGTAGTTTGAGCGTTCTTTGGCATTGC
>NW_011494804.1:711376-722183 GCF_000754665.1 Bison bison bison
GTATGTTTTTCTTGGTAACTCTCTTTGCTTTTTCCTATGATCCAGCAGATGTTTGGCAATTTGATCCCTGGTTCCTCTGCCTTTTCTAAAACCAGCTTGAACATCTGGAAGTTCATGGTTCACGTATTGCTGAAGCCTGGCTTGGAGAATTTTGAGCATTACTTTACTAGCGTGTGAGATGAGTGCAATTGTGCAGTAGTTTGAGCGTTCTTTGGCATTGCCCTTCTTTGGGATTGGAAGACTAACTGTGGTTAGTGTTCTGAATTTGACAAAGATGGAAGTTCTCTTCCCAAAGCTCAGCAACAATTATTGGTAAATTGAAAACCATACAAAGACTAGGCTTTATGGTCATAACATAACTCTTTTATGTGACATTAAAAATATTGGAAATTATTAACAGCTTTACTCCCAAAGTATTCTAGTGTATGCTTGGCAATATTGGATGGTGCCCAAAGATACGATGAAACTGCTTTGGGTGTGACCTGCATTCATTGTAAGGTTATCACTAGAGCTGTCAGGGCATTATGGGCAAGTACTAATGAGTCTCATAGATTTAGAGTAAGTAGGGGCAATGGAGTTAATTTTCTACTTTCTCTTCAATAGAATTCCAAGTGAAGTGATGGGTTCATTAAATTATACAGAAACATGCAATAGCAAATGCTAATAGCCAAATCAAAATGTATATTGTGACATATATTTATTATCAGAAAACAAAGTTCAGTTTTTTTAAATAGTAAATACATTTTTTTAATTTTATTTTATTTTTAAACTTTACCAATTATATTAGTTTTGCCAAATATCAAAATGAATCCACCACAGGTATACATGTGTTCCCCATCTATTTTAATTTTTATTCACTGAACCAAAAAGACCAGCTGAGTTGAGATTCCATGAGTGCACGGGTAATGTTTTTGTAATATCAGTATAATTGCAAAGGGGAATGTTAACATCTCAGTGGGGACAATTTCAGTATTAAATAAAAATTCAAAAGCTTTTGTAAAAGAACATGCTACCTAAATACCATTATTATATATTTCTCAGTATTATGAAATACAGTGAGTTAGAAAAAAGTCTCCTAGCATTAAGGCACAGTGAATGTGTATTTTGATATTATCATGTTTTAAACCTCACATGTAGATTTTTCTTGGGAGAATTATGATATTGCTAATAGTATAAGCACATGTTTTCTTGCAGTTAAACTTTAAAGTGATAGTTTTGCCAAAAACATAATCTTAAGTCAAACAGACAATTCACTCCAGTGAAGGACCATAGAGAATTGACTACATGGAAGTCATAAGTCATAAGAACATCACTTCATTGTATGTGTGCTTGACTCTCCTGTGGCCAAAACTGATGCTACTTCTTAGACAAATCCTCTCTCCTAGGTAAATGCCTGCAGAGTTCTGTGGCAAATTGCTACATACTTCTTTGCATGTAAAGGGAAGTTAAGCTAGAAGGAAACCACAAAGAGAAGCTTGTGACTTGAAGTGACTTCCAAGCTAGATTTTTTTTCCATTTTCTAGGTCTCTAGGATTTTCAAGGAGACAGAACTATCAAATGATCATACAATGACCGAGAAGAGCATAAAAAGCTGTAATCCAGTGTGTTGGGGTTTTGGCTCTGTTTCCTTCTAGTCATCTGGAATCGCAACTCATCTATTACATACATTTTAAAACAGAATGAGGTTTATTCTCTAAAATATTTTGAAATTGAAGAATTCTATGTATATAAGAAATAGACTACATTAGCATATCATTCATAATTTACATTAAAAATTTGTTACAGTATTTTGAAAAATAGTTATTCTGTACTTTTTGATTCATATTAATATGTATTACAACAAGAGGGGCTTCCCAGGTAGCGCTAGTGGTGAAGAATCCATCTGCCAATGCAGGATATGTAAGAGACCCCGGTTTGATCTGAGTCAGGAAGATTCCCTGGAGGAGGGCATGGCCACCCACTCCAATATTCTTGCCTGGAGAATCCTGTGGACAGAGGAGCCTGGCTGGCAATGGTCCATAGAGTCTCTAAGAGTCAGACACAACCGAAATGTCTAAGCACACATGAACAAGAAGAGAAGAAATTACATAATAAATTTTTCTAATTTGAGCTGTATCATTGCCTCAACTTTTACTAGTAATAATTCACTGGAGAATCTGAATTGTATGTCTTCATTTCTCAATACTAATTTTGAGAGCTGATTAAAATATTTTGTTGAAGAATGTGCATAGATTTATCTATTGTGATGAATATTAAATTGTATATATATACATATAATTAAACAAAGTTAACCACATATTGTGTGCATTTTTGGTGTTATTATTATAGCAAAAATGACAACTGTGATAAATATATTTTCTAAAACATTAAAAATATTTTAGGATAAGCCCCAATTCCTGAGGAATAGCTAAGGGTCCTTTGGGAGGTAAAATATGACCAAAATATTAGGAGAAATAAGAATTATTCTTGCAAGCTCAGTGTATAAAACAAGAACAAATGCAGGCATACCTTGGAGATATTGTGGGTTTGATTCCAGACCACCACAATAAAGGGAATATCACAATACAGCAAGTCACATGATTTTTTTGGTTTCTCAATGCATATGAATGTGATGTTTACATATACTATAGTCTACAAAATGTGCAATAGCATATATTTAAAAATATCAGTGTACTTACCTTAAAAGACTTTATTGCTAAAAACTGCTGACCATTATCTGAGCCTTTAGGAAGTCATGATCTTTTTGCAATAGTACATCAAATGTCACTGATCACAGACCACCATAACAGACATAATAATAATAATGAAAATGCTTGAAATACTGGAAACATTACTGAAACACTACACAGAGTTACAAAGTGAGCCAATGCTGTTGGAAAAAATGACACCGATAGACTTGCCCAATGCAGAGTTGCCACAAATCTTCAATCCGTAAAAATTGCAGTTTTATTTGTGAAGTGCAATAACACCAAGCACAATAAATAGAGGTATACCTGTATGTATGAGGTACAAGACAAAAGATTTAGGCTAAGTATAAATAATATTTTGACAGTTAAACCATCAGTAAGCTGTCCTATGGAATAAACAAGTTTCTTTTTCCAGATATTTTGAACTCTGATGAACAGTGAGAGGATGCAGGAACAAGATTAATCCATTTATATTTATATATGGAAACAATTTTTGGTACCACGGACTGGGCTAAGGGTGGGTATTTTATAAGGACCAGCACCTGTGTCTTCCCAAATGCAACTCCCAGTTAGGACACAGGTTCTGTGGCCAATAAAATGGCCAACTGAGTTTCCTGCAAGATGCTTTGAGCAGGCAGGGACCACTGAGTGTGGGCTGAACTCTGAGGATGGAGCAAAGGAAATGTGAGCCATGAATGTTCTTTCTCAGGAGCTTAAAATCCAATTGAAAAAAAGATAGTCACACAAACAATAAAAATTAAGACTGGTTTAGAGACTTCTGGAAAAACGAAAAGTGATATTAGTTGTGATAAAACAGGTTAAGAGTAAACTGGTATAAGGTTAAAGTTAGTTGAAAATTATGTCTTTTCCTTTAACTTCTAAGTATCTTAGAAACGATTTTTTATGTTGCTGTTCATATATTGTAATCTTTTATGTATTGCCTGGTGATTATCTTCCAAGTAGTGGCACTTAAAAATGATATGAGCAATACTCTTTGCTATTATTACTATTACTGTCATGGTGTGAGATTTGGCACAAAATGACTTTTGTTCAGGACTCACAGGGCCTGACTTTAGCAGATAAATAATGGGCTATCACTTAAACATACTGTATTTTGATATATTGGCTTACTGTTATATTAAACCATTTCAAGCTCTGTTTTAACTGCATGTTTTAAACGGGTTCCAACAGACTTTTATTTTAAAAGAGAGTTAAAATATAACCACTAAATTATTTTTTTAAATTTAAATCAAGATAGAAAAAAGTATACACTATGAAAATTGTACCATTATTGTAAATGACATAATTTCTTGCTATATATAAGCTGAAATTTCCACTGACTATCCCATTTATATGATGATTTCCATAGTGAAGTGAAATGCATGAATTCCCTATTTCAGATGCATTCGGCTGTAATAACTGGAAAAAAATCCTATTCATTTAAGGTCATTCTTGCCTGTTGTAGAACTCTGAAAGCTGAAGCTTTGAGGCTGTGAATGCTATCTCTTGAATTAAGATGATGCCATTGGGGGAATGGGCCTTTTTTAGACTGTTTTACATTTAAAGAAGAGTATTTCTCTGAGGATATAAGTCCAGTTCCTTGCCAAACTTTAAATTCAATCTAACCATTTTTTTTTTTTGGCAGCTCTTCTTTATCTCTTGATTTATTTTCAATTACCCCACATTTAGATATTTGAATTCTCTAATCTATGTAAATTATAAATGGACTTTGTTGACTTCTTATTTAGTGATCAAATGTTAAAACACAATTACTCTGAATCTCTTTGTCTATCTCTGGTGCTAAAACAATTCACACATAATTTCACATCATTAGTACAAGTTCTATTCTTTTCAGGCCTTAGAAATAGAAGTAAAATCTTTAACACATTTAATTCAAATGGATGATACAACTTCCCTTAAAAGCTTTCAAGTGAAACTGCTCTTTTAAAGGTTTTACCATTGATTTGAAGTTTAGTACCTGCATTTCTAAATTTTTATCAATAAAGACATTAATAATAAGCCCATTAATACCAAAGGCTATATTCATTAAACTAATAAAAAACAGAATAAGTGAGGAAAAGAAAATAGTTTCTTCCTTAATTGGTAACTTTGACCAATTCTAATAAAGTTTATTAAAATTAAAAATAAATATGCTAATTGTGTCTCAAATATTATAGTTTTCATTGCATGGAATCTATGATTTTAGCTAATAGAGAGGCATTATAGTGTTTTAAGGATAAGCTTCTCTGATTGTTTACATTATTCAAGAAATAGACCAGACCAGATACAAACATGTCAAGGTAGGAAAATGTGACTGTAAGTAGGGAATTGCTGGAGACCCAGTATGGACCACTCAGAGTTTAACATTTAAAATATTGTTAAGAACACCAACAATATTGTGAGATTCACCTCCAGGAGCTTGAGGAGCTTTTCACAGGAAATATCAGAGAAAAACCCTCAGGGCTTCCAGCAGAGGAAGGGGAATTGGAAACATTTTTAATTACAAAGGTACCCATTTCTTCTTAACAAGGTCTACCCTGAAGGGAAACAAACTGAGCAGAGTATAACCCTGTGGGATGTTATAATACGTGGGATGTCATTTGACCTGGAGAAGGGCAGCACCCAACTCGCCATCTTCAGCTTACCCTTGGGAGAAGAGAAATACCCAACTCCAGGACTTCTACCTATCCTTTTCCACCTACGGTGGGGAGGGGGTGAAGGAAGAAACTCTTGTGAGGTTCACAGTTCAGAGGCCTGGGCTCCCTAAAGGGCTACCTAATCGTAGGATTATAGCGCACTTGCGCTTTCCCCAACCTCACCAACAATTGTTAAATCCCTAGGTCATGCCCTACTCTTTGTGATTCATTGGACTGTAACCTTGCAGGCCCCTCTGTCCTTGTGATTTCCCAGGCAAGAAAGTGGGTTGCCATTTCCTTCTCCAGGGGATCTTTCCAACCCAGGGATTAAATCTGCACCTCCAGGGAGGCCCCCACCACCAATTATTAAGGTTTATTTAGAGCAGTTCCTTGTTTTCTTTGTGAATCATGCCAAGAAAAATTTAAATACGCACCAAAAAAACACTAAACAAAACACCAGAACAGAAATAAAGATTGCTGCTGATGGGCTTATTCGTAGGCTGCACACAGGTGAGGAAAGAATCTCTGACTTAGAGGATATGTCAATAGAATTCTTGAAAACTGAAAAACAGAGATAACAAAGACTGAAAAAAAAACAGAACACACAATTCAAGACTGTGGGACAACTACAAGAGGTGTAACATACATGTAATTGGAAATATTAGAGAATAGAGACAGGAACAGAAAAGAAATATTTGAATCAATAATGATTAAGAATTTCCCGGAATTAATGCCAAATTACAAACCACAGATCCATGAAGCCTGAAGAACAACAAGCAGAATAAATGCTAATACAAACGTAGGCATATTATTTTCAAGCTACAGAAAACAAAAGATAAAGAAAAATTCTGGAAAAAAAAATCTGAAAGAAATGAAGTAAGGGTGGGAACACCTTACCTATGTTTAAATAAAGAATTGCTTCCAACTTCTGCTCAGAAATCATGCAAGAAAGAAAAGAGTGAAGTGCAATAATGTATTCAGAGAAAATGCCACTAATCTAGGATTCTGTATACTGCAAAATTATGCTTTGAAAGTGGAAGATAAATAAAAACTTTCTCTCACAAACAAAAATCTAGGGAATTTGTTGCCAGCAGACTTAACCTTTCAAGAAATTTTAAAGACAGCTATTTAGAGAAAAGAAAAATAATATTGGTCAGAAACACTGATCTACATAAAGAAAGGAAGACCATTGAAGGAATGAGTAAAGGTAAAATAAAAACTTTTATTTGTATTATTCATAATCTAACAGATAATAGTTTGTTCATATTTGTAATGATAATGCCAACAATGTAGTTATTTAAGTATATGTCATATATTTTTATTTCTAATATATATGGCTATGAATGTTATATGTAAAAGAAAGGATGAAAGCAGTGATACAGGGATGGGAAACAAGAATTAAGATTATTTATTATAAAGTACTCACATTACATGTGAAGTGGTATAGTGTTACTTGAAAGTCGACTTGAATTACCTGTGAATGTATATTGCAGACTCTAGGGCAACTACTAAAAGACGTTAAAAAAAAAAAAGTTATGAAAGCAGAGAGAGAAATATAAGTAAACAGAAAAGAAAGCAGAGAATATGAAATCATTTAAAAAAAAAAAGTACAAAAAGTGGGAAAAGAAGCACAGAAGGCAGGAAAGTAGGAACAAAGAACAATAGCAGCAAATAGGAAATAGTAAGGAGCATGGTAAATTTTAATCCAACTGTATCAAGAATCACAATGAACATCAACTTGAAAGAGACTCTTAGAGTGGATCACAAACAAGACCCATGTTGATTTTGACAGAAAACAACAAAATTCTTTATGCAATTATCCTTCAATAAAAAAATACAAAAATAAAAAATAAAAAAAAATAACAAAGCAAACCTAACAAAAATATGCCAAAAAAGACCCAAATATATGACGTTTACAAGAAATACATTTTAAATATAAAATTGCATACAGATTAAAAATAAATGGATAGAGGAACATATACCACACTAGCCCTAATCATAACAAAGCAGGGTTAGCTGCAATAATAACAGACTGAGCCAATGCCAACGCAAGAAAAGTTATCACAAAAAGAAAGGCATTGCATAAAAATAAATGGGTCGATTTTCCAAGAAGAAATAATCCTTAACATATGTTCATCTATCAGCAGAGCGTCAAACTATGTGAGGTTAAAAAAAAAAAAAAATAATAGACTAGTGAAGAGAAATTGATACATTCAGTATCATAGTTGAAGACTTCAAGGCCCCTCTCTTAGAAATGAATAGATTCAATAGGCAGAAAATCAGCAAGGTTATCCATTTTGAATAGTCTGTACATGACCTTTCCAAACTCCTTAACAACCCCAGCAACCATAAGCTTGTTTTCTAAGTGTGAGAGTCTCTTTCTGTTTGTAAATAATTTCATTTGTATTATTTCTTTTTAGGTTCTACATATGTATATTTAGATTCCACATACGGCTAAATTAAAAATGGATAACCAACAAGGACCTATTGTATAGCACACAGAACTCTACTCAAAGTTATGTGCCAGCCTGGAAAGGAGGGAGATTAGATATGTGTGTGTGTGTGTATGGCTGAATCCTGTTGCTGTTCACCTGAAACTAATACAACATTGTTAATCGGCTATACACAAATAAAAAACAAAAAGTTTAAAGCATAGAAAAAGAATATAGAAGATAATTCAAAAAATTAGTAAAGAAATAACTGAATTCAACAATACCATTAGTCAATTGAATACAATTGACATCTGGAAATTGCTTCATCCAACAATAACAGAATATACATTTTTCTCAATGAGCTATGGAATATTCACCAAGGAAAACCATATTCTGGGTCATAAAATACACTTTAAATTTAAAAGAATGGAAACAATGTCTGTCATCAGACTACATTAAAATTAAATAACAGATAAGTGAAAAGTCACCAAATAGGTGAAAATTAAACAACATTCTTATAAATACCATATTTGGGTTAAACAAGAAATTTAAAGAAATTTTTAAATATTCTGAATAAATCAAAATGAAAACACAATTCATCAAAATGTGTGAAATCCAGCAAAATCGGTGTTTGAGGGAAAAATCGTAGCTTTTAATGTATACATTTTTAAAGAAGAAAGATGTAAAATAAAAATAATCCAAGGTTCCATCTTAGAAAACTAGAAAAAGGAGAGCATATTAATTCCAAAATAAGCAGAAGAAATGATAAAAATTTAGAGTAAAAATCAATGAAATTGAAAGCATGAAACCAATATAGAAAATCAATAAACTCAAAAGATGGTCTTTGCCAATAGCAATACAACCTATAAGACTCTAGCTAAGTTAACTGGGGAAAAAGAAAAAAGAGGACGCATATTACTAATACCTGAAGTGAAAGAGGTGAGATCACTACAGATCACATCGACATTAAAAGACAATAAAGGAAAACTAGATGAACTCTAGGTTCACAAATTTGATAACCTTTGAGGAAATGGACCAGTTGTTTGAAAGACAAGCTTTGCCAAAATGCACAAGAAGAAACTGATAATTTGAATAGGCTTATATTTATTAAAGGAATTAAGTTAATAATTAATAACAATCCAAAATAGAAAGGAAAAAAGACCAGATGTATTTACTGGGGAATTCTATGAAACATTTAGGAAGGAAATTATACCAGTTCTCCATAATCACTTTCAGAGGATAGAAGCAAAGATCATAATTTCTGATTCATCCTATGAGGTTGGCATTACCCAAATACCCAAGTAAGACAAAGATATTACCCAAAAAACTTGTAACATATTTTCAATTTTGTGTGAACATTAAACTGCTCTTTTAAAAAATGGTCTTAATTATAAAAACACAAAAAAGCCTAAGGTATTTTATCATTTCAGTAAATAAGTCTCAGAATGTGTGATTATGTTTGATTTTATGATTCAATAATGTCCCAGCAGAGTTGAAACATTTTTTTTTTTTAATTCTCAGCTCTGATATCCGTAATTTGACAGAATTCCCCAGTTTTGAATTCAGCATGAAACACAATTATGAGTATTCCAGATCTCAGTTCTAAACAAAATTATACTCATTTTTTTAAGGAATGAGAACATTGTTCAAGGATTCACCAAAGTGATTGGTCTCTGCTGCTTATTGTTTCAAATTAAACCATATGACTCCTGGCAAGGAGGTTGGAATGATCATAAAAGATTTACATTAATCATCTGTGCTGTGATGAGGCTTTGGTGTCAAACATTTGGAGCCCTCCCAGAATAAGACTCAAACGCAAGTTCTGTAGAGACACTCAGGGAACTGGTGATCAATAAAATCAATATTGCTAAGAATTCTATGCCTGTGCCTGCACTCTGTTGACTTGAGGAAACAGGTCCCTTTATTTTGGGGGACCTGGGATTCCATGCTTGGTGTTAAGCATCTGGGGACACTATAATTATATAACCAAGAAGGAAACCAGTAAATACTAGTGACATCTTTGAATTTTTCCCTTAAAAAGCCAACTTCATTTCCCTTTCTTCTATGTGAAACTAAATGCAATCACGTCATATTTCCACTGAAACCTGCATAGAAGAAAAAGTGACATGGCAGAAAAGTTATGATTGAAAATTACAGGTTTTGTTACTAATTATTTGAGTGGACTAAATATAGTATAAATATTTAATGCACACAACTTTTACATATTAAATGTTTTCCTGGGAGATATATTTTAAAGCTTCCAATACTTCTCTTGACTACTGGTCTAAAATTGAAATTCAATTCATATGAGAAACAGATGGCCCCAGTGTGTAAGAAATAAACTTGAGAACACAAAAATAATTTAAAATTAGATATGTAGATAGGAAATTTTTATTATTTTGTGTTTTTGTATGGTACAAAGACAAGTACTGTAAGTAAATACACAATATTGTGTCTAAAATGTGGTGGCTTTGGGGGTTTTCTTGTGGCAGAACAATCTACATCCTAGATACTGTTGGTCCAGCCAGTTACTCCAACTCTTGTTTTTATTACTTACTTCACATATCACCAACTTATTTGCTGATTAGTGTCAGGTTCAAAGAGAAAGTATCTCCTCTGTGAACATGACTTAATCCCTGTAGTCAAAGAACTGCTCCATCATCTGGAGTTAATATTTAAAACATATAGTTTAAATATAGGAAATTTTATTATGAACATAAAATGTCTCACATTAAAGTGGGATTATTAGAATACATGTATTCATCATTGTAATAATTCAGTTCAGTTCAGTCACTCAGTTGTGTCTGACTCTTTGTGACCCCATGAATCGCAGCACGCCAGGCCTCCCTGTCCATCACCAACTCCTGGAGTTCACTGAGACTCACGTCCATCGAGTCAGTGATGCCATCCAGCCATCTCATCCTCTGTCGTCTCCTTCTCCTCCTGCCCACAATCCCTCCCAGCATCAGAGTCTTTTCCAATGAGTCAACTCTTCGCATGAGGTGGCCAAAGGACTGGAGTTTCAGCTTTAGCATCAGTCCTTCCAAAGGAT
>NW_011494804.1:722283-722754 GCF_000754665.1 Bison bison bison
CCCAGGGCTGATCTTCAGAATGGACTGGTTGGATCTCCTTGCAGTCCAAGGAACTCTCAAGAGTTTTCTCCAACACCACAGTTCAAAATCTGGCAAAACTAATACAATTATGTAAAGTTTAAAAATTAAAAAAAAAAAAAAAAGCATCAATTCTTCGCCGCTCAGCCTTCTTCACAGTCCAACTCTTGCATCCATACATCACCACAGGAAAAACCATAGCCTTGACTAGACGGACCTTTGTTGGCAAAGTAATGTCTCTGCTTTTCAATATGCTATCTAGGTTGGTCATAACTTTCCTTCCAAGGAGTAAGCGTCTTTTAATTTCATGGCTGAAGACACCATCTGCAGTGATTCTGGAGGCCAAAAAAATAAAGTCTGACACTGTTTCCACTGTTTCCCCATCTATTTGCCATGAAGTGATGGACCGGATACCATGATCTTCATTTTCTGAATGTTGAGCTTTAAGCCAAC
>NW_011494804.1:723347-725953 GCF_000754665.1 Bison bison bison
TGATCTCTGGTTCCTCTGCCTTTTCTAAAACCAGCTTGAACATCAGGAAGTTCACGGTTCACATATTGCTGAAGCCTGGCTTGGAGAATTTTGAGCATTACTTTACTAGCGTGTGAGATGAGTGCAATTGTGCGGTAGTTTGAGCATTCTTTGGCATTGCCTTTCTTTGGGATTGGAATGAAAACGAACCTTTTCCAGTCCTGTGGCCACTGCTGAGTTTTCCAAATTTGCTGGCATATTGAGTGCAGCACGTTCACAGCATTATATTTCAGGATGTGGAATAGCTCTACTGGAATTCCATCATTTCCACTAGCTTTGTTCATAGTGATGCTTTCTAAAGCCCACTTGGCTTAACATTCCAGGATGTCTAGCTCTAGGTCAGTGATCACACCATCATGATTATCTGGTCGTGAAGATCTTTTTTGTACAGTTCTTCTGTGTATTCTTGCCACCTCTTCTTAATATCTTCTGCTTTTGTTAGGTCCATACCATTTCTTTCCTTTATCGAGCCCATCTTTGCATGAAATGTTCCCTTGGTATCTCTACTTTTTTTGAAGAGATCTCTAGTTTTTCCCATTCTGTTGTTTTCCTCTATTTCTTTGCACTGATCACTGAGGAAGGCTTTCTTATCTCTTCTTGCTATTCTTTGGAACTCTGCATTCAGATGCTTCTATCCTTCCTTTTCTCCTTTGCTTTTCGCTTCTCTTCTTTTCACAGCTATTTGTAAGGCCTCCCCAGACAGCCATTTTGCTTTTTTGCATTTCTTTTCCATGAGGATGGTATTAATCCCTGTCTCCTGTACAATGTCACGTACCTCATTCCATAGTTCATCAGGCACTCTATCTATCAGATCTAGGCCCTTAAATCTATTTCTCACTTCCACTGTATAATCATAAGGGATTTTATTTAGGTCATACCTGAATGGTCTAGTGGTTTTCCCTACTTTCTTCAATTTAAGCCTGAATTTGGCAATAAGGAGTTCATGACCTGAGCCACAGTAGGTCTAGCATAAAACTGTGAATATAATAGTTACTTAAAATATATTTGATGGGAGAGAACAAGATGGCAGAGGAGTAGGTGGACGTGGAGCACATCTCTCTCCACGGAACATCATAAATACACCTTCAGATACAGAAGTGCACGCAGAACACCAGCTGAGAGCAGACAGGAGTACCTGATGGGTGGAAAAGAAGATATAGAACCATGCAAAACTTGGTAGGATGAAGGAAATAGGGGGGAAAACAAGAGTGTTAGTAGGACTGGACCTGCCTTCAGTGGGTGGAGGAATTGAAGCAGGGGTCCGATCCCCATATCAGGGCAATTGTCTGAGTCAGAGGAGAAAGATTTAAGGCTGACAGTGAGCTGATCTGTGGCAGCCTAAATGGAGTGAGAATCAGACAGTCCTTGTTGCAGCCATACATACCCTGGACAAGAACATTGGTCTTCTGGAAGGTGCAGCAGGTGGCAGCTGGAGTTTAGGGATTGTGAAGCAATCCCAGGGTGAGGGCTGCTATTGACTGCAGAGAGATGGATTGAGGGGATGTGAGGGAAGAGATGGTGGTGGGAAATGCCTATGGAAGAAAGCCAACAGCCATGGAAGCAAGGGATACTGCTGAGTTATGTGTAGGGTCTGGAGCCCTTACCATAGACTCTCTCCCCACGCGCCAGCATCGGCAGCTGAACAATAGAGAGGCTAGCTCATCAAATGCCTAACACACTAAACTACAGAATAGGACCACACTCAGGGTGCTCCTTAAGTAACTGATGCACTGAACTACAGAGCAGGACCCCACCTAGTGTGCCCTTTTAAGTGCCTGACACGCAGATCTACAGCCCCCCGACCCCCAGCTGGGGGGTTGGTGGGGGGTTGGTTGGAACAACAGAGAAGGACCCCAGGCAAGGGAGCCCTCTAATTGCCTGATCAGGTGGAGCTATGGGGAGAGACTGGCCAAAGAGACTTTCTGATTGCCAGCTACAAGAGGCTCAAAAAAAGACTCTGATAGGGCCATGACTCCTGGGGCAGAGGTAGTTCATGTCCCTGCACACTTGGCACCACCAGGATCCTGGTACGCCAAGCACCTGTGCAGACTCTCATGGGGCAGAGCTGCCACGGGCAAAAAAGTCTTGCAACTATGCACGTAGGTTGGGAAAGACTAGGGATCTCTTCAAGAAAATCAGAGATACCAAAGGAACATTTCATGCAAAGATGAGCTTGATAAAGGACAGAAATCGTATGGACCTAACAGAAGCAGAAGATATTAAGAAGAGGTGGCAAGAATACACAGAAGAACTGTACAAAAAAGATCTTCACAATCCAGCTAATCACGATGGTGTGATCACTGACCTAGAGCCAGACATCCTGGAATGTGAAGTCAAGTGGGCCTTAGAAAGCATCACTATGAACAAAGCTAGTGGAGGTGATGGAATTCCAGTTGAGCTATTCCAAATCCTGAAAGATGATGCTGTGAAAGTGCTGCACTCAGTATGCCAGCAAATTTGGAAAACTCAGCAGTGGCCACAGGACTGGAAAAGGTCAGTTTTCATTCCAATCCCAAAGAAAGGCAATGCCAAAGAATGCTCAAAGTACAGCACAATTGCACTCATCT
>NW_011494804.1:726658-728605 GCF_000754665.1 Bison bison bison
GATGAAAGTGAAAGTGGAGAGTGAAAAAGTTGGCTTAAAGCTCAACATTCAGAAAACGAAGATCATGGCATCTGGTCCCATCATTTCCTGGGAAATAGATGGGGAAACATTGGAAACAGTGTCAGACTTTATTTTTGGGGGGCTCCAAAATCACTGCAGATGGTGACTGCAGCCATGAAATTAACAGCGCTTACTCCTTGGAAGGAAAGTTATGACCAACCTAGATAGCATATTCAAAAGCAGAGACATAATTTGCCAACAAAGGTTCGTCTAGTCAAGGCTATGGTTTTTCCTGTGGTTATGTATGGATGTAAAAGTTGGACTGTGAGAAGGCTGAGCGCCGAAGAATTGATGCTTTTGAACTGTGGTGTTGGAGAAGACTCTTGAGAGTTCCTTGGACTGCAAAGAGATCCAACCAGTCCATTCTGAAGGAGATCAGCCCTGGGATTTCTTTGGAAGGACTGATGCTAAAGCTGAAACTCCAGTACTTTGGCCACCTCATGCGAAGATTTGACTCATTGGAAAAGACTCTGATGCTAGGAGGAATTGGAGGCAGGAGGAGAAGGGGATGACAGAAGATGAGATGGCTGGATGGCATCACTGACTCGATGGACATGAGTCTTGGTGAACTCCGGGAGTTGGTGATGGACAGGGAGGCCTGGTGTGCTGCGATTCATGGGGTCGCAAAGAGTTGGACACGACTGAGCGACTGATCTGATCTGATCTGATATGAACTGTCGCCTGCCAGGCTTTTCTATCAGGGAGGGGAGTTGTCCAGGCAAGAATACTGGAGCGTATTGGCCAATACTGATGGCCATACCCTTCTAGAGCACTATATTTCCTGCTGTCCTAGCCACCAACACCCTGAGTACCTGGTGCTGCCAGAACCCCTGCGACCCCATCAGTAGTCCCGCCTCCACACCTGGCCCTCACAGGGCCAAACCCAAGGCCTCTAGAGCAGCCTCAGGAGCAAACCCCAGTGGATGACCCACATGCAGAGGTGGACATAAACCCACAATTGAAACCCAGAGGCAGTGTGGCTAAGGAAGAAGACCCAAAACCTCCCCTCCAGCTGTACAAGCTGCAGATTAAATCCACATGATCAACTAGGCAGACTCTGTGTCTGTGGAATATACAAAAGGTCACTGAGAGCTTCCACAAAAGAAAAAGCACTAGTTCTGATAGCTGTGGACTTTGGAGGCAAGAATACACAGGAGTAGAGCCAGATTAGAATCTGAGCTGCCCCCACAGCAGGTCCAGAGGTCAGCACAGTGTGGGGCATCCTAGGGAGGTGAGGCAGGCTGTGACTCCCAGTGAAGGAAAGGACTCTGACAGCAGTGACTCAAGAAAAACATTTATTCTAACTTTTCTACTTGTTCTGTAGAAAATTTTTTCTTTTTTTTAATTTTTTTGCCCTTTGCCCCACCTCTGTTGTAGCTGCTGATTTTAATGGCACTATGAAATCCAATTAAGCTTTGGAGCTTCTTCTTTTTCTCATAAATATCTGCCTCTATGTTGGGCTTTTGCAGTTCTGTGGGTTCTTGTTTTGTTTTGTTTTTATCTTTTCTCTTTTTTAATTTTTAATTTTC
This sequence comes from Bison bison bison, assembly GCF_000754665.1. Lineage (NCBI taxonomy): Eukaryota > Metazoa > Chordata > Mammalia > Artiodactyla > Bovidae > Bison > Bison bison. Next base: position 728,248 of record NW_011494804.1, read on the forward strand.
TTAACCTATTATTATTTTTTCTACATTTATTCCTTTTTTCTTTCCTACACTTCTTTTCTCTTTGCAGTTAATCTTTAACCTATATAAATCTTCTTTATCTACCTCTATTTAATTTTGCATATCTATTCTTTCTTTCTTATCTTTCTCTCCTTTCTTCTCAAAATATGTGCCCGTTTTATTTTCAATCCTTTATTCCCACTTGGCACCTTACTTTAGTTTTGTTTCCCAGTTTGTGCTTTAGATAGTTTTGTTCTTAACTTGTAAGTATAATTTTTGAATTCCTTTGTTTGCCGGTCAATCTACTGTACTTAATTTTTGTTAGATGGTTTTTTTTTTTTTTTTTTTTTTTTTTTTTTTT
>NW_011494804.1:728782-731319 GCF_000754665.1 Bison bison bison
GTTCCAGACCAGAGATCAAGCCCTGAGCCTTTGTAGTGGTAGCGCTGATTCTAAGACTCTAGACTATCAGAGAACTAACCCTAGGGAGTATCAAATAGTGAGAACTCACACAAACGAAACTACTTGAACACAAGACCCAGCATCATCCAACCACCAGTAGCACCCTGTGCAGGATGCCTCATCTAAATAACAAATAAAACAAGAATACAAACGAAATCATCAGCAGACAGGATTACCACCTTACTCAGCCTTGTCCATCAGAGGAGAAACAAACAAAACTCAACACAAACCTCACCCCATAGGAAGCTTACACAAACCACTGGACCAACCTTAGGAGGGAAAAAACAAAAATGAAGAAATAATTCAAACTTCTTCAAGAAAAGAATTCAACTTTCCTTGAAGCATGGAAAAAGGAGACCTCAAACACAGTAAGTTAAAAAAAAATAATGAAAATGCAGAGAAATACTACACAAATGAACAAACAAACTAGAAACACAGAAGTCCAAATAAATGAAGGGGAAATAGGCAAAGTACCTGGAAAAGAATTCCGAATAATGATAGTGAAGATGATCAAAAACCTTAAAATCAAAATGGAGAAAATGCATCAATTAAAAAAGACCTAGAAGAATTAAAGAATAAGCATACAGAGACAAACAACACAATTACTAAAATTAAAACTACTATAGAAGGAATCAATAGCAGAATATCTGAAGCACAAGAATGAATCACTGAGCTGGAAGATAAGATGATAGAAATAACTTCTGAAGAGCAAAATAAAGTAAGAAGAATGAAAAGAACTGGGGATAGTCTCAGAGACCTCTGGGACTATATCAAACACACATGGATCACAATAAACTGTGGAAAATTCTGAAAGAGATGGGAATACCAGACCACCTGATCTGCCTCCTGAGAAACCTATATGCAGGTCAGGAAGCAACAGTTAGAACTGGACATGGAACAACAGACTGGTTCCAAATAGGAAAAGGAGTACGTCAAGGCTGTATATTGTCAACTGTTTATTTAACTTGTATGCAGAGTACATCATGAGAAATGCTGGACTGGAAGAAGCACAAGCTGGAATCAAGATTGCCAGGAGAAATATCAATAACCTCAGATATGCAGATGACACCACCCTTATGGCAGAGTGAAGAGGAACTAAAAGTCCTCTTGATGAAAGTGAAAGAGGAGAGTGAAAAAGTTGGCTTAAAGCTCAACATTCAGAAAACAAAGATCATGGCATCCGGTCCCATCACTTCATGGGAAATAGATGGGGAAACAGTGGAAACAGTGTCAGATTTTATTTTTGGGGGGCTCCAAAATCACTGCAGATGGTGACTGCAGCCATGAAATTAAAAGACGCTTACTCCTTGGAAGGAAAGTTATGACCAACCTAGATAGCATATTCAAAAGCAGAGACATAATTTGCCAACAAAGGTTCGTCTAGTCAAGGCCATGGTTTTTCCTGTGGTCATGTATGGATGTGAGAGTTGGACTGTCAAAAAAGCTGAGCGCTGAAGAATTGATGCTTTTGAACTGTGGTGTTGGAGAAGACTCTTGCGAGTCCCTTGGACTACAAGGAGATCCAACCAGTCCATTCTGAAGGAGATCAGCCCTGGGATTTCTTTGGAAGGACTGATGCTAAAGCTGAAACTCCAGTACTTTGGCCACCTCATGCGAAGATTTGACTCATTGGAAAAGACCTGATGCTGGGAGGGACTGGGGGCAAGAGGAGAAGGGGATGACAGAGGATGAGATGGCTGGATGGCATCACTGACTCGATGGACGTGAGTCTGAGTGAACTCCAGGAGTTGGTGATGGACAAGGAGGCCTGGCGTGCTGCGATTCATGGGGTTGCAAAGAGTTGGACATGACTGAGTGACTGATCTGATCTGATCAGAGAAAAAGAACGGGTATGAGAACATTTTTGAAGAGATAATAGTTGAAAATTTCCCCAATATGGGAAAGGAAGTAGTTGATCGAGTCCAAGAGGCAGAAAGAGTCCCATACAGGAAAAACCCAAGAAGAAACACATCAAGACACTTACTAATTAAACTAACAAAGTCTAAAGACAAAGAAAGGATATTAAAAGTATCAAGGGAGAAGCAACAAGTAACATACAAGTGGAAGCTTATACATTTACCAGCTGATCTTTCAGCAGAAACTCTGCAGGCTAGAAGGGAATCGCAGGATATGTTTAAAGTACTGAAAGAGAAAAAATCTACAACCAAGATTACTGTACACAGCAAGGATCTCAATCAAAATTGATGAAAAAATAAAGTTTTTCAGACAAGCAAAAGTTAAGAGAATTCAGTACCACCAAACCAGCTTTACAACAAAAGTTAAAGGGACTTATATAGTCAAGAAATACAAGAGAAGAAAAAAGATTTACAAAATCAACCTCAAACAATTAAGAAAATGGAAATAGGAACATCAGTTCAGTTCAGTCATTCAGTCATGTCTGACTCTTTGCGACCCCGTGGACTGCAACACACCAGGCCTCCTTGTCCTTCACCAACTCCTGGAGTTTACTCAAACTA
>NW_011494804.1:731460-744026 GCF_000754665.1 Bison bison bison
TGCCATCCAACCATCTCATCCTCTGTTGTCTCCTTCTCCTCCTGTCTTCAATCCTTCCCAACATCAGGGTCTTTTCCAATGAGTCAGTTCTGCACATCAAGTGGCCAAATTATCAGAGTTTCAGCTTCAGCATCAGTCCTTCCAATGAATATTCAGGACTGATTTCCTTTAGGATGGACGGGTTGGATCTCCTTGCAGTCCAAGGGAGTCTCAAGAGTCTTCTCCAACACCACAGTTCAAAAGCATCAATTCTTTGGCATTTGGCTTTCTTTATAGTCCAACTCTCACATCCTTACATGACTACTGGAAAAACCATAGCTTTTATTAGATGGACCTTTGTCGGTAAAGTAATGTCTCTGCTTTTAATACACTGTCTAGGTTGGTCATAACTTTTCTTCCAAGGAGCAAGCTTCTTTTAATTTCATGGCTGCAGTCACCATCTGCAGTGATTTTGAAGCCCCCAAAAGTAACATCTGTCACTGTTTCTACTGTTTCCCTATCTATTTCCCATGAAGTGATGGGACCAGATGCCATGATCTTCGTTTTCTGAATGCTGAGTTTTAATTCAACTTTTTCACTGTCCTCTTTCACTTTCATCAAGAGGCTCTTTAGTTCTTCTTTGCTTTCTGCAATAAAGGTGGTCTCATCTGCATATCTGAAGTTATTGATATTTCTCCTAACAATCTTGATTCCAGCTTTTGCTTCATCCAGGCCAGCATTTCTCATGATGTACCCTGCATATAAGTTAAATAAGCAGGGTGACAATATACAGCCTTGAGGTACTCCTTTTCCTATTTGGAACCAGTCTGTTTTTCCATGTCAAGTTCTAACTATTGTTTACTGACCTGCATACAGACTTCTCAAGAGTCAGGTCAGGTGGTCTGGTATTCCCATCTCTTTCAGAATTTTCCACAGTTGATTATAATCCACAGTCAAAGGCTTTGGCATAGTCAATAAAGCAGAAATAGATGTTTTTTCTGGAACTCTCTTGCTTTTTTGATGATCTAATGGATCATCCATTGGCTTTTTTAATGCCAACGGATGTTGGCAATTTGATCTCTGGTTCCTCTGCCTTTTCTAAATGCAGCTTGAACATCTGGAAGTTCATGGTTTATGTACATATCAATGAACATAAGAACATATATATATCAATAATTACTTTAAATGTAAATGGTCCAACCAAAAGACACAGACTGGCTGAATGGATACAAAAACAAGACCCATAATTATGCTGTCTACAAGAAATCTACTTCAAACCTAAAGACACATATAGACTCTAAGTGAGAGGATGGAAAAATACATTCCATGCAAATGGGAAGCAAAAGAAAGCTGGAGCAGCAATTCTCATATCAGACAAATAGACCTTAAAATGAAGAAGATTACAGGAGATAAGGAAAGACACTATATAATGATCAAGAGGATTAATCCAAGAGGAGGACATAACAATTGGAAATATCTATGCACCCAACATAGGAGCACCTCAATACATAAGGCAAACACTAACAGACATAAAGGGAGAAATTGACAGTAACACAATAATAGTAGGAAACTTTAACACCCCACTCACACCAATGAACAGATCATCAAAACAGAAAATTAATAAGGAAACACAACTCTTAAATGATATATTAGGTGGGATGATCTCCTGGATATCTTCAGGACATTCCACCTAAATGCAGAAGAATATACCTTCTTCTCAAGTGCACGTGAAACATTCTCCATCTTGGGTCATAAATCAAACCTCAGTAAATTTAATAAAACTGCAATCCTATCAAGCATCTTCTCTGACCACAATACTATGAGACTAAATATCAATTACAAGAAAAAACTGTAAGAAAGACAAACGTGAAGATTAAACAGCACATTTCTAAATAACCAACAGGTTCCTGAAGAAGTCAAAAGGGAAATCAAAAATTTATAGAAACAAATGACAGTGAAAATACAACAACTCAAAACCTATGGGATGCAGCAGAAGCAGTTCTAAGATGAAAGTTTACAGCAATTCAATCCTACCTCAAGAAACAAGAAAAACATCAAATAGACAACCTAACTTTACACCTAAAACAACTGGAAAAAGAAGAGCAAAAAACCCCCAAAATTAGTAGAAGAAAAGAAATCATAAAGATCTGAGCAGAAATAATTGAAAAAATAAATAAAAGAAACAATGCTGCTGCTGCTGCTGCTAAATCACTTCAGTCATGCCCGACTCTGTGTGACCCCATAGGCGGCAGCCCACTAGGCTCCTCTGTCCCTGGGATTCTCTAGGCAAGAATAATGGAGTGGGTTGCCATTTCCTTCTCCAATGCATGAAAGTGAAAAGTGAAAGTGAAATCTCTCAGTTGTGCCCGACTCTTAGCAACCCCATGGAGTGCAGCCTATCAGGCTCCTCCGTCCATGGGATTTTCCAGGCAAGAGTACTGGAGTGGGTTGCCATTGCCTTCTCCAAAAAGAAACAATAGTAAGGATTAATAAGACTAAAAGCTGGTTCTGTGAGAAGATAAACAAAATTGACAAAACTTTAGTCAGATTCATTAAGGAAAAAAGAGAGAAGAATCAAATCAACAAAATTAGAAATGAAAAAGGAGAGATTACAACAGACAACGCAGAAACACAAAGGATTATAAGAGACTATTATGAACAACTATATGGCAATAAAATAGATAACCTGGAAGAAATATACAGATTCTTAAAAAATTTAAATCTTCGAAGACAGAACCAGGAATAAATAGAAATTATGAACAACCCAATTATAAGCACTGAAATTAAAGCTGTAATCAAAAATCTCCCCAAAAAAACAAAAGCCCAGGACTAGATGGCTTCACAGGAGAATTTTATTAAACATTTACAGAAGAGCTAATGTCTAGCCTTCTAAAACTCTTTCAAAAAATTGCAGAGGATGGAACAATTCCAAACTCATTCTTTGAGGCCATCATCACCCTGATATCAAAACCAGACAAGGAGAACACAAAAAAAGAAAGCTAGGGGCCAATATTTCTGGTGAACATAGATGCAAAAACCCTCAACAAAATTTTAGTAAACAGAACTCAGCAACACATCAAAAAGCTCATACACCATGATCAAGTTGTGTTTATTCCAGGGATGCAAGGATTCTTCAATATATGCAAATCAATCAATGTGATACCATATTAACAAATTAAAAGATAAAAACAATATGATCATCTCAATAGATGCAGAAAAAGCCTTTGACAAAATTCAGCACCCATTTTGATTAAAACTCTTCAAAAAATGGGCATAGAAGGAATCTACCTCAACATAGTAAAGGTCACATATGATATGGAGAAGACAATGGCATCCCACTCCAGGACTCTTGCCTGGAAAATCCCATGGATGGAGGAGCCTGGTGGGCTGCAGTCCATGGGGTCACTAAGAGTAGGACACTACTGAGTGACTTCACTTTCACTTTTCACTTTCATGCATTGGAGAAGGAAATGGCAACCCACTCCAGTGTTCTTGCCTGGAGAATCCCAAGGATGGTGGAGCCTGGTGGAAAGGCCATATATGATAAGCCTACGGCAAACATTACTCTCAATGGTGAAAAATTGAAAACATTCCCCCTAAGATCAGGAACAAGACAAGGGTGTCCACTTCTGCCATTATTATTCAACATAGTTCTGGAAGGCCTATCTATAGCAATCAGAGAAGAGAAAGAAATAAAAGGAAACCAGATCAGAAAAGAAGAAGTAAAGCTCTCACTGTTTGCAGATGACATGATACTATAGATAGAAAACCCTAAAGACAGTAGCAGCAGGATACAAAATCAACACACAGAAATCACTTGCATTTCTATATACTAAAAATGAAAAATCAGAAAGAGAAATTAAAGAATCAATCCCATTCACCATTGCAACAAAAAGAATTAAATATCTAGGAATAAACCTACCTAAGTAGACAAAAGAACTGTACACAGAAAATTATAAGACATTAATGAAAGAAATCAAAGATGACATAAACAGATGGAGAGATATTCCATGTTCCTGGGTAAGGAGAATCAATATTGTGAAAATGACTATAGTACCAAATGCAATCTACAGATGTGATGTAATCTTATCAAATTACCAATGGCATTTTTCATAGAATCAAACAAAAAATTTCACAATTCATATGGAAACACAAAAGACCCTGAATAGCCAAAGCAGTCTTGAGAAAGAAGAATGGAGCTGGAGGAATCAACCTTCCTGACTTTACATTAATTACAAAGCTACAGTTATCAAGACAGTATGTTATTGGCACAAAAACAGAAATATAGACCAATAGAACAAGATAGAAAGCTTAAAAATAAGCCCATGAACCTATGGGTACCTTATTTTTGACAAAGGAGGCAAGAATGTACAATGGGGCAAAGACAGCTCTTCAGCAAATGGTCCTGGGAAACTGGACAGCTACATGTAAAAGAATGAAATTAGAACACTTCCCAACACCATACACAAAGATAAACTCAAAATGGATTAAAGACCTAAATGTAAGACCAGAAACTATAAAACTCTTAGAGGAAAACAGGCAGAACACTCAATGACATAAGTCAAAGCAAGATTCTCTATGAGCCACCTCCAGTGTAATGGAAATAAAAATAAAAGTAAACAAATGGAACCTGATTAAACTTAAAAGCTTTTGCACAGAAAAGGAAACAATAAGCAAGGTGAAAAGACAACCCTCAGGATTGGAGAAAATAATAGCAAATGAAACAACTGACAAAGAATTAATTTCCAAAATATACAAGCAGCTCATACAACTCAATACGAGAAAAACATACAACCCAATCAAAAAGTGGAAAAAAATTCCTAAACAGACATTTATCCAAAGAAGACATACAGATGACTCACAAACACATGAAAAGGTGCTCAACATCACTCATTATTAGAGAAATACAAATCAAAACTACAATGAGATATCACTTCACACCAATCAAAATGGCCCTCATCATAAAGTCTACAAATAATAAATGCTGGAGATGGTGTGGAGAAAAGGGAACACTCTTGCACTGTAGGTGGGAATGTAAATTGATACAGCCACTATGGAAGACGGTATGGAGATTCCTTGAAAAACTAGAAATAAAACCACCATATGACCCAGCAATCCCTCTCCTAAGCATATACCCTGAGGAAACCAAAATTGAAAAAGACGCATGTATCCCATTGTTCGTTGCAGCACTGTTTACAATAGCTAGAACATGGAAGCAACCTAGATGTCCATTGACAGATGAATGGATAAAGAAGTTGTGGTACACATACTTAATGGAATATTACCCAGCCATAAAAAGGGATGTGTTTGAGTCACTTCTGATGAGGTGGATGAACCTAGAACCTATTATACAGGGTGAAGTAAATCAGAAAGAGAAAGATAAATATCATATTCTAATGCATATATACAGAAGCTAGAAAAATGGTACTGAATAATTTATTTACAGGGCAGCAATGGAGAAACAGACATAGAGAATAGACTTATGGAGATGGGGAGAGGGGAGCAGAGGGTGAGATGTATGGAAAGAGTAACATGGAAACTTACATTACCATATAATATAGATAGCCAATGGGAATTTGCTGTATGGCTCAGGAAATTCAGACAGGGGCTCTGTATCAACCTAGAGGGCTGGGGAGGAAGACGGGAGGAAGGTTCAAAAGGGAGGGGATATATATATACCTATGGCTGATTCATGTTGAGGTTTGACAGAAAACCACAAAATTATCCTTCAATTAAAAAGTAAATGAATTAAATATATATATATACACACACACATTTGATGAATTGAATTCATTCTCTTTACTTAAAAATTTTAGGACCTCAACTTACAATTAAAGACATTTATCTTATCCACTTTATCACATTTTCTTTAAATGTTATCTATTTAACATAATTTAACCTTATTAGAAACATTAGCTAATGGAATTTCTGCAAAAACCCTTCCCTCTACTACACAGGAAGACTGTTTCTGTGCTGCTGTCAGGAAGATTTGAATCACAGAACACTAGCTTGTGGGTGAGATGAGGGCTCTTAGAAAGTTTTGTGAGTGTTAAGGAAGGAGCTTCTTCCTTGAATTGTGAGGGTTTCCGTAAACAGAGAAGGATTGGATGAGGGAGACATTCAAATGTAAGATTTGGAAGTGAGATGATCTTTCTGGAAAAAGTGTTCAGTTCACTCCAGCAAAAGATGCAGGATTTCAATTTGAAGATGAGCCTGGAAATGTTCATTGCAATCAGGTTTCGATGACCATACACCTTGAGCACAAGTTTGGTTTTCTTGCTAACCATTCCTACTGCTGCTAAGTCGCTTCAGTCGTGTCCGACTCTGCATGACCCCAGAGACAGCAGCCCACCAGGCTCCCCCGTTCCTGGGATTCTCCAGGCAAGAACACTGGAGTGGGTTGCCATTTCCTTCTCCAATGCATGAAAGTGAAAAGTGAAAGTGAAGTTGCTCAGTCGTGTCCGACTCTTAGCGAGCCCATGGACTGCAGCCTACCAGGCCCCTCCGCCCATGGGATTTTCCAGGCAAGAGTACTGGAGTGGGGTGCCACTGCCTTCTCCTACATAAATGCAATCAACTGATTTTTTCTTCATCTTTCATTATCTAGAAACTGCTGTCTATTTCTAAATGTTTTCAATATTTTCTGAAGAAGATAGCATGAATGCTGCTGTTCAAGTTTCTTCTTAGTTCTAAAACTCAATATGCCTCTTCTGTTTTCCACATCTCTGATTATTTTTGGTCTATAAATCCCTCTTGATGCATTTCCACCTCTCTGTGTGGATAGAAATACTAGTAATGAAATGCTTCTGATTTTGTAAAAATCACACAAGGTACACGCATAACACAAGGTAGTCACAAAACCTCTTAGTTAGAAAGAAACTTAAGTCTGTTTACACTTCTTACTTTCTGTTCAAAAGGATTATTTTAAGATTTTGTGCAAAGATTCATAGGCAAAATGCTTCTGCTATCAACTCTCAGAGAATGAGCCCCTGCTTCTTTTTTACAGGTCTCTGTGTACCTTTATATAGGTAATAAGATGATAAACAGACAGGAAGATAATACTGAGTTTAAGAAAGAGGTTTAAATACAATTATTTCTGGAGCAGATCAGACCTGGATCTGATTTAGAGACTAAATAATAAACCACTATTTACAATAAAATAATGGAAATATTGTTACATACCACAATATCAAAACAGAGAAATCTTTGTATGTAGAGATGGAGTTAGTTTACCATCTTACTGACTTTAAAATGATATATTTTATTTGGGATAAATAGTTTGTCTTCTTAATGCTGAACTGCTACTACACATTTTATGCTTAAGTAATACTGTCACTTTCGATTTGCTGACTTATACATTCTGCCTATAACATTTCTATGTATTAATTCATTTGTAGTTAACCAAACCAAAACTAGAGGATCACTAAGTCAGGTAATTTATCATGCTCATAGTAAAAGAGAACTCGAATATTCAGGAAGTAGGTTAGATGACCTTTCATTATTCAAACATCACAAATGAACAAAGTATTTTTGAATCACGCTGACTGTGTTAAATGTCTATAAATAAGGTGCATTTCTAATAAGTCACTTAGGATATAATTAAATTTTCTTGAAGACTCTGAACCCATATACTCTTTTTTCTTCTTCTTTTTCATTTTTACAGTTTGGCCCAGTAATCATTCATACGGGCATATATTTTAAAATTTCAAGAGTTGGGAAAAGCTATATGTATTTAAATATTTATTTCAGTGTTAACATAGTGAAGAATGAGAGCCACTCTAAATATCCAAAGATAGAATGTGATGAATTAAAGTAGGGCACAGTTGCAACTTAATTTACACTCTCAAAGTACAATTACATAGATTCTATGACAACATAGAAATAAATTCAAACTGGGTAAAATTCTGCTATAGACTCTGACTGCAATTATATATATTCTGCTCTAGAAAATGGCTTAGAATGATAGTTTGAAAAATGGATACCCATACACAATCATAAAAAAAATATAAAGACAGGAAAAGGAAACAATGATACACAACAGCTGTGTTTAAAATGGTAAAATTGAAAGCAATTCTATTTTTCAGCACTACTATGATGTTGTTTCGGAGAAGGCAATGGTACCCCACTCCAGTACCCTTGCCTGGAAAATCCCATGGATGGAGGAGCCTGGTGGGCTGCAGTCCATGGGGTCCCTAGGAGTCGGACACGACTGAGTGACTTCACTTTCAATTTTCACTTTCATGCATTGGAGAAGGAAATGGCAACCCACTCCAGTGTTCTTGCCTGGAGAATCCCAGGGACGGGGGAGCTTGGTGGGCTGCCGTCTCTGGGGTCATGCAGAGTCGGACACGACTGAAGCGACTTAGCAGCAGCAGCAGCAGCAGCATGATGTTTACATAAGTTTATATTGAAGTAGCTAAAGCTGTAGTTATTTTTATACTTATTTATTGTTCTATCATTGATATTATAGGCAACTTGCCAAAAAATTATTGACAATGTAAAAAATATGACACTGATTTTTCCATCAATAATTTTTTTATATGGCAACAGCATTAGCATTTGAATATCATTTTTGTTGTTGAGTGTTGTGTGTGTTGAGGTTGGTATCAAGTGTTTTCATAACTTCAATATAATAAACTATCTGTATTTGTGATTATTAGAATTGGTTAATGGGGGAAACATAAAGTGAATTGGCTGAGAAATGGTCAGATTTCAAAAGAAATAACTGCTAATCTAGGGCCAAAGGTACATTTCATCCTAAGTAAAGCTATTTTTTTGGAAGAATGCCATAGTAAGGTACTTTCCACTTGCTTAGGGAATATCAAATTAGCACTTATTTTGAGACATAATTATCAATAGTGCCATTTATTCTCCTCAGAATGTGCAAATTTAAATGTTAAATTATGTGGTCAATTTATCATTCTGTTTAGGGGATTAAAGATAACTTATTGATATCACAAAACACACTTAAGTTTGATCTGTGGAGCAGAAAATGATATTGTAAATAACTCTGAAGAAAACATGGGAAATATAAGCTTGGCAGGTTGCAGTAGATGCTCTCAGGTCCATTTCAGACCCAGGTCTTGTTTGCCTGAGTTCTTACAACCTCCTAATGGATGTGGCATTAAGGACCATGCTTCTTCAGCACTCAGCTCTCTGTCTTTGAAGTTGCTATGTTTTACTTTGATCTTGAAATCATTTTTCTCAATGTTTTGATGATTTACTAATGGTGAAAGTCACAAAGTCAGAACATGATTTTACTTATTCCCTTATGTAAGCTTAATGAGAATGCCATAGCTAAATTCCTTAGTTCTTCTTTGGTAATATATCCTAAGTCATTTTCTCAAACTCATTTTCCGCTTTTACTGAAAATAAAAGAAAGAATACACACATTTGTGGGGAGGGAGAACCAACATGTGTTAGAGGTTTTCTTCTTTTTCTCAGGTAATGCTTGCATTATCGTAAAAACATGAGCATGCTCAGAGGGTTACCTTGGTTATTTTAAATATACAAAGATATTAAACTAGAGTTTGCAAGAGGTTTAGTTGTTGGCTCTACAGTCAGATTACAGAAAAAAATCCAGAGGGTTTCAAATAGAAGGCTGGGCAATTAAACCTAAGGTTCAAATATCCTAGAAGATTTTCACAAACTAATATCTCTTAAATAGAAGCGTCTAGATGGTCTGACAAAATAGTCCATTTTCTGTCCCCTGCTTTGGTTAAAGTGATTTTAAGAGAATTCTGATATAAAAATAATGGGTCATCATCATTATCAAATGGAACATAAATTCCTGTAAAACTCATGCAAACCTGCTATGATCTGAGAAGTAGGTATTTTCACCTCATGTGTCAATTATTGGCAAGCAGTGTTGACCAAGCTCCCTGAGGGGCAATGAGATGGCAAGCCAGTGCCCACTTAATTGTGTTTGCAATGTTTCTGGAAAAGCCAAAGAAGTTTCTTGGAGTTAACATTTGTTTCAGTGGCTAAACAGTTACTTAATTGAGAAATCTGTATGGGAGAAATGAAATTTAAAAGAAAAGGCATTCTGAGCACACAAAGCAGCAGGTGTATGGATTAAACATCAAGTTAACAGCATACAAAGTAGGGAACATTTGTGAGAGTCAGTGATACAGGGCGTCTCTCAATAAGGAAGTTTATTGTGGCACCCAGTGTGCCTCATGGTTTCCAAGCAGAAACGCAAGTTAAAGATAATGGGGTGCAGAACAGCGCATAGCAATTCTCTCTCCCTGCTTCTGTCTAAGGCCGATTATTCCACCTGTGGCACTGAGCTCATCCTCCGCTACCTTCTCTGGAGTTTGTCCCCCTCTTCTTCCTGTTCAGTTTCCCATGAGTTTTTCCGTCTTTCTGCAAACATGCTCAAGTCTATCCCACATGTCAACCCATTAAAGCAAGATAATCTTTTTTTCATCCTGCATCCACCCTGATCCTGTCACTATCCCTCTAACTCCATAACTTTCTGTTGTCACTTGTTGGTAGCCTGTCCAAACCTTTCAGGCTGGCCTAAGTGCTCTGTTGCTTTGTGCTTTGTTTTATTATATTGTAGGGAAACGTATATAGCTTCAATTAGTTTCATACTATTAGGCTTGTGATAAAGACCAGGTTCTGTTCTGGTTGCCTTACAGTTAATTTATTTAATTTTCATGATGATACACTGAGAAAGGCACTGCTATTAGCTCCATTTTAAAGATGAGGAATAAATGAGGCACAATGAGAAGGAAGGTGGCTTGTCAACAAAACGTGGAAGGAGAATTCAAGTTGCAGCGCTCGCGTCAGTTCCTGCTCATCACTGCTGCACCGCACTTCTCAGAGAATTCTCTATCAGGTGCCTTAGAAAGGGCCAGGCTGGCACGACTCAAGAAGTATAGTTTAAGAGCTCTATAAGTTGATGTTCTAGGCCTTGTCTAATTCTCTAACATCAACTTATAGAGCTCTTACTGGGCTTCCCTTGTGGCTCAGCTGGTAAAGAATCCACCTGCAAGGCGAGACACCTGGGTTCAATCCCTGGGTTGGGAAGATCCCCTGGAGAAGGGAAAGGTTACCCACTCTAGTATTCTGGCCTGGAGAAGCCCATGGACTGTGTAGTCCACGGGGTCGCAAAGAGTCGTACACAACTGAGCGACTTTCTCTTTCACTTTTCAGACTGTGATTGAGTCCAGGCTCACACTGCTAACCACACAACAGGCTAATATATTGACAGAGAAGTTGTCAGGACAAGGAAGAGCACCTTTATTCAGAAAGTCAGCAGATCAAGAAGACGGCAGACTGGTGTCACACAGAGCTATCTTGCCCAGGTTTGGATGCTAGCATCTTTTATGGAATAAATAAGGGGAGGTGAGGAGGTAAAATTAAACAGAAGAGTTGTTTTGTTTAGTTGCTAAGCCATGTCTGACTCTTTCAGACCCCACAGACTGCAGCCCGCCAGGCTCTTTTGTCCATGAGATTTCCCAGGCAAGAATACTGGAGTGCATTGCCACTTCCTTCTCCAGGGAATTTTCCAGACACAGGGAACAAACCCCAAACTCCTGCTTGGCAGGCAGATTCTTTACCACTGAATCACCTGGAAATCCCTATGGAGCCACATGGGAAGCTGGGGCCTTAAAAAAAGGATGTGTGTGCTCAGTCATGTCCGGCTGCTTGCAACCCCAGGAATGCAGCCTGTCAAGGCCCTCTGTCCATGAAATTTTCTAGGCAAGAATATTGGAGTGGATTGCCATTTCCTTCTCCAGTAATCTTCCAGACCCAGGGATCGAACCCGCATCTGTTGCATCTCCTGAATTGGCAAGCAGATTCATTACCGCTGCACAATGATTAAAAAAGATGGTGCTAAAAAATATTGTTGTTCAAGTTCAGTTGTGTCCAAGTTTTGTGACCCCATGGACTGCAGCATGCCAGGCTTCCCTGTCTATCACCACTACCAGATTTTGATCAAATTTATGTCCATCGAGTTGGCGATGCCATCCAACCATCTCATCTTCTGTTGTCCGCTTCTCCTCCTGCCTTCAATTTTTCCCAGCATCTGGGTCTTTTCCAATGAGTCAGCTCTTCACATCAGATAGCCAAATTATTGGAGCTTCAGTTTCAGCATCAGTCCTTCCAATGAATATTCAGGGTTGATTTCCTTTAGGATGGACTGGTTGGATCTCCTTACTACCCAAGGGACTCTCAAGAGTCTTCTCCAACACCATAGTTCAAAAGCATCAGTTCCTTGGTGGTCAGCCTTCTTTATGGTCCAACTGTCACATACTTACATGTCTATAGGAAAAACCATAGCTTTTACTATATGGACCTTTGAAGGCAAAGCAACATCTCTGCTTTTTAATATGCCACCTAGGTTTGTCATAGTTTTTCTCCCAAAGAGCAAGCATCTTTTAATTTCATGGCTGCAGTCACCATCTGAAGTGACTTTGGAACCCAAGAAGATAAAGTCTGTCACTGTCTCCATTGTTTCCCCATCTATTTGTCCATCTATTTGAAGTGATGGGATCAGTTGCCATTATTACTTTTTTTTTTTTTTTAATATTGAGTTTTCAGCCAGCTTTTCCACTCTCTTCTTTCGACTTCATCAG
>NW_011494804.1:744126-744503 GCF_000754665.1 Bison bison bison
ATCCTAGAAGATTTTCACAAACTAATATCTCTTAAATAGAAGCGTCTAGATGGTCTGACAAAATAGTCCATTTTCTGTCCCCTGCTTTTGTTAAAGTGATTTTAAGAGAATTCTGATATAAAAATAATGGGTCATCATCATTATCAAATGGAACATAAATTCCTGTAAAACTCATGCAAACCTGCTATGATCTGAGAAGTAGGTTAAATGCACACAGTCACTGCCCCTTTGATCTTGTTTTCACCTCATGTGTCAATTATTGGCAAGCAGTGTTGACCAAGCTCCCTGAGGGGCAATGAGATGGCAAGCCAGTGCCCACTTAATTGTGTTTGCAATGTTTCTGGAAAAGCCAAAGAAGTTTCTTGGAGTTAACATTT
>NW_011494804.1:744603-749048 GCF_000754665.1 Bison bison bison
GCCCTTTTTTCTTTTTTTTTTTTTTTAATACTGAGTTTTCAGCCAGCTTTTCCACTCTCTTCTTTCGACTTCATCAGGAGACTCTGTAATTCCTCTTCTCTTTCTTCCATAAGAGTAGTGTCATCTGCATATATGAGGTTATTGATATTTCTCCTGGAAATCTTGATTCAAGCTTATGCTCCCTGGCAAGCTTAATCTTCATCCAGCCTGGCATTTCACATGATATTCTCTGCGTATAAGTTAAATGAGCAAGATGACTAAATACAGCATTGACGTACTCCTTTCCCAATTTGGAACTAGTTGTTGTCCCATGTCCAGTTTTAACTGTTGTTTCTTTACCTGCATACAGGTTTCTCAGGAGGCAGGTGAGGTGATCTGGTATTCCCATCTCCCAAAGAATTTTCCACAGTTTGTTGGAATCCACGCTGTCAAAGGCTTTGGCATAGTCAATAAAGCAGAAGTAGATTTTTTTTTTTTCTGGAACTCTCTTACTTTTTCTATGATTCAACAGATGTTGGCAATTTGATCTCTGGTTCCTTTGCCTTTTCTAAATCCATCTCAAACATCTGGAAGTTCTCGGTTCATATACTGTTAAAGTATAGCTTGGAGAATTTTGAGCATTACTTCCCTAGCATGTGAAATGAGTGCAATTGTATGGTAGTTTGAGCATTCTTTGGCATTGCTTTTCTTTGGGATTGGAATGAAAACAGATCTTTTCCAGTCCTGTGGCCACTGCTATGTTTTCCAAATTTGCTGGCATATTGAGTGTAGCACTTTCACAGCATCATCTTTTAGGATTTGAAATAGCTTAGCTGGAATTCCATCACCTCCACTAGCTTTGTTCATATTGATGCTTCCTAAGCCCACTTGACTTTGCACTTCAGGATGTCTGGTTCTAGGTGAGTGATCACATCATTATGGTTATCTGAGTCATTAAGAATTTTTTGTATAGTTCTTCTGTATATTCTTGCCATTTCTTCTTAATATCTTCTGCTTCTGTTAGCTCCATATCATTTCTGTCCTTTATTGTGCCCATCTTTCATGAAATGGTCCCTTGGTATCTCTAATTCTCTTAAAGAGATCTCTAGGCATTCCCATTCTATTGTTTTCCTCTATTTCTTTGCATTGATCATTTAGGAAAGCTTTTTATCTCTCCTTGCTATTCTTTGGAACTCTGCATTCAGATGGGTATATCTTTCCTTTTCTCCTTTGCCTTTCACTTCTCTTTTCTCAGCTATTTGTAAGGTCTCCTCAGACAACTGTTTTGCCTTTTTGCATTTCTTTTTCTTGGTGATGGTTTTGATCACTGCCTCCTGTGCAATGTTATGAACATTTGTCCATAGTTCAGGCACTCTCTCTATCAGATCTAATCCTTTTAATCTATTTGTCACTTCCACTGTATAGTCAGAAGAGATTTTATTTAGGTCATATCTGAATGGCCTAGTGGTTTCCCCTACTTTCTTCAATTTACGTCTGAATTTTGCAATAAGGATTTCATGATCTGAGCCACAGTGCACTGCTGGTCTTGTTTTTCCTGACTGTATAGAGCTTCTCCATCTTTGGCTGCAAAGAAGATGGGGTGGCATAAAATAGATGATAAGTTGTTACAAATACTTCCTGGTTCAGGCCAGATTTTTTTCTTTCTTCTTTCCTGTAGCCATTCAGCAGTGAACCTGGTCAGGATGTTTCTTGTCAGCTCAAACAAAGATATTTTAGCTTAACATTCAGGTATGGGAGACAGGTTCCCAGGAGATGAGCTATTATACATACTTTAAGCTATACATAACAACCCTATAGTGAATAATTTGTAACAAAAGAAGTAGAATGTAGCAGTTTAAGTGAAAGAAACAGAACCAATATGGAGTCAGATTTTTCTTCTTTGTTACAAGATGATTCTCCTTTGTGGACTATACTGGCTATTCAGATGTTTATTTTTTTTAAAGAAGTGATAAGGATAAGCAGGTTTCAAGGCCTTAGATAATATTAAACAGTATGTTTAATCTTTAGCGTAGTTATACAAGTGTTTAAACACTGCCATTTATCAAATTGCAAGTACAACTTTTTATTGATTTATTTCTAGGAAAATATAAAGGTACAATATAGTAAATGGATTATGAAATCAACATATTTCCTTTTTATTTATATCATAAATTTCTTAAATCTGATAAAAATGGCATGTGATTCCACAGAATCTCAAACTTCAACAAATATTCCTTAGTTATTAATGTCTCATGAGAATAGAAATAGTTCCAACTCATCTCAGTTCCAACTTATCTCAGTTACTTTCCTTTTGATAGTCACATAACAACATACTTCATTGTTAGCAATGTTGATCATTTACAAATGTTCTATTATCTAGTCCTGTGAAAGAAACAAAAATCATCTACCTCAATAAGGATGACTGCTTATTTCTTCATATGGATCAACATAGGGCAGAAAAGTGCAGTTCTCTTCACTTAGCATGATGTAGTAGAAAGAATATGAATTTTGGTGTCAAAGTGGATTAAAATTCCTTGTTTTCAGGTACACACTATTACTGTAAATAAAGTTGCCCAACATTTCTGAAATTATCTTCTGTTATCTCTAAAGAAGGAAAGAACTGTCTAACTGTTAGTGCTCATGTTATCATAAAATTAGATATTTTATCTACAGTGCCTGCTATACTACCCTGCACAGCTTGGGTATATAAGACATAGTAATCATGACTCACAATGTCATAACCACCAGTCACTGAAAAATTACAATGTTTTTTTCCAAAACACCATTTTCAATAAGGCATAGTTTTTCACTCAGAATTTTGTGTTAGCTTCACATTTTACATAAAAGAAAATTCAAAATATTCTTTAGAACAAACACTCGAATCCAAACAAGTTCACCTTCTTGACCCATGAGCAAACCTTGCTCTCCCTTTTTCCTATTTATGATGTTCAACCTGCTGAGAATCCAATTCTCTTTTATGCTTAAGTTCTATCGTTTTTCTCAAGGCTAAGCTCAAATCCACCCTGCCTATGAATCCTTTCAGTCCTCCTCCAGTCTACAATGATCTCATTCCTGAATACTTTTTTTCACTTATATTGGCAAGTAACTCTATAGACACAATAGCTGTATATAATTTTTCACCCTGTGGGGTTAGCAATATATTCTCACATGTGGCCATGACTTGTCAGTACAATTGTATTTTAAGCTTTTATGTTGATCACAATAAAACATTCTTGTTATGAATCATCTTAGTGACCACCTTCTAACCAATTATTATATAAGGGTTCCTAGCTCATATTCATGTTAGTATTTACAATTCAGTTGGGGTCAAAAGAACACCCATACAAATGGCAGCTATTGTTTAATTTTCAGTATACTGAGGAGCACATCTTATTGTTCACAGATCTGATGTAAAAACAATAGCAATCATCTGTGTCTACTCTTGCATTTATGTTTGATAAATCACCAGTAATAGAACTAAATTTGGTTTTTATTGTGCATGGTAACTGTAAAAGTTTACTAAACAGAAACCTCAGTTAAATCAACTTGGGAGACTAGAACAGGACTCTCTCTTGCCCTTTGATGATAGAAGACCCCAACTGGAAGAAGACAGACTCCTCTTCTTCATGACAAGGACGCAGCCAATGAAAGTCACAGGCTTTACGTTTACCAGAGCCCTCCCAGCTCCCTTTTCCCCTCTATAAAAGCCATCTCCTTCCTTGACATGTAGGGATTTGCATGTGTCTCCTCCTGGTTGCAGGCCCCAAACTGCCATTCTCTACTGATCCCAACCCATCTTCCTGGTGAAAGATTTTGCAGTCTACACGTTTTAGGTCAATGTAACTCCAGCAATCCCACTGCTGGGCATACACACTGAGGAAACCAGAAGGGAAAGAGACATGTGTACCCCAATGTTCATCGCAACACTGTTTATAATAGCCAGGACATGGAAGCAACCTAGATGTCCATCAGCAGATGAATGGATAAGAAAGCAGTGGTACATATACACAATGGAGTATTACTCAGCCGTTAAAAAGAAAACATTTGAATCAGTTCTAATGAGGTGGATGAAACTGGAGCCTATCATACAGAGTGAAATAAGCCAGAAAGAAAAACACCAATACAGTATACTAACGCATATATATGGAATTTAGAAAGATGGTAACAATAACCATGTGTACGAGACAGCAAAAGAGACACTGATGTATAGATACGTCTTATGGACTCTGTGGGAGAGGGAAAGGGTGGGAAGATTTGGGAGAATGGCATTGAAACATGTAAAATATCATGTATGAAACGAGATGCCAGTCCAGGTTCGATGCACGATACTGGATGCTTGGGGCTGGTGCACTGGGACGACCCAGAGGGATGGTATGGGGAGGGAGGAGGGAGGAGGGTTCAGGATAGGGAACACATGTATACCTGTGGTGGATTCATTTTGATATTTGGCAAAACTAATACAATTA
>NW_011494804.1:749148-749550 GCF_000754665.1 Bison bison bison
GGGCCCCCGAGACAGTTCAGTCAAGGTCCAGTCCATCCCGGCCCTCCTTTCATGAGGTGGCGGTTTGGGGACGACGTCATCTCAGCCCCGAGGGCAGCACGTGGCTCCGTTCTCAGCAGGAGGCAGCACGTGGCTCCGTTCTCAGCAGGAGGCAGCACGTGGCATTTTCTCAAACTCATTTTCCCCTTTTACTGAAAATAAAAGAAAGAATACACACATTTGTGGGGAGGGAGAACCAAACATGTGTTAGAGGTTTTCTTCTTTTTCTCAGGTAATGCTTGCATTATCGTAAAAACATGAGCATGCTCAGAGGGTTACCTTGGTTATTTAAATATACAAAGATATTAAACTAGAGTTTGCAAGAGGTTTAGTTGTTGGCTCTACAGTCAGATTACAGAAAAA
>NW_011494804.1:749650-787178 GCF_000754665.1 Bison bison bison
TCGATACAGATACTGGATGCTTGGGGCTGGTGCACTGGGACGACCCAGAGGGATGGTATGGGGAGGGAGGAGGGAGGAGGGTTCAGGATAGGGAACACATGTATACCTGTGGTGGATTCATTTTGATATTTGGCAAAACTAATACAATTATGTAAAGTTTAAAAATAAAATAAAATTAAAAAATAAATAAAAAAATAAAATATTGTGGAGCAAAAGATTTCATTTTTGAGATTCTGATCATGTTTATTTGCATTCAGCAATATCTATTGGAATGTTGCTCTTGGACGCATAACAACCTACAATTCCCAGCCCTTTTAGAGCTATGGGGAGCCAGACAACTAGTTGTAATCAATATTCAAGACTGGAGCAGTAAAAATCGTTCTATGTCACTCCAATTATTTCTCTGCCTTGGCAGCAAGAATGGAAATCCTGAATTTAAATGGTGAAACATCCGATAGAGTCACCTGACATACAGTATACAATAGAAACTTGTTAAACCACTGAGATTCAGGGTTGTTGTCATTGAAGCAAAATGTAAGCTATCAATACTAATACAGAGTCTGGAGCATAGCCATCAATACAGAATTCAAGTTTTATTAAATTTATAAACTAAAATGATTCACAGTAATACTGTTATGTTGAATTTTTGTTATCTATTTTTCCTTTTATTTAGTTTGTTAAACTTTTAAAACCAAATATTATTGTATTTTTGTAGTTCTATAAATTTTCAAGCAAAATAATTTCATAGTTATTTATAAATTAGGAAATGTCGTAGTGTTAATTTATTCTATAGCACAAAGTTTCAGAACTATTTGTATCTCTTAATGAGGGTTCAAACATTACTGATATTTGACAAATACTTATTTTAAGTATGAATTCATTGATTTTAAAATCAAACAGACCTGAAGCATATGCAAAACAGTTCACTTACTAGCTGTGTGGACTAGGATATAATTCACATTTTGAAGCCTCAATTTTCCTTGCTCTAAAATTAATACATCAGTATCTTTCTTCTGTCAGACTAACAAGCATTATGAGATATTTTGAAGATTTATTACAGTGCATATGCATAACAAATGTTCCATAAAAATAATGTTTATTAGTTTACTTCTGTCTTGTTTCCAATATGCTTTAAGAAGCTTAAAAGAGTTATAAGATAGAGGTTTTATTTGATCTTTAGTTTTTTACATTTTATTATATTTATACTGTTCAGTATAGATCTGCCATAGATTAGGCTCTGTTATCTTTTAAAAATATATATTACATTTAGTTGAATTCTTACTTACTTCCATGCAAACACAAGATACAATCACTACTATTTCCCTTATAACAGCTACTGCCTAAATACTCTGAAAATACTTGCCAGGTTCAGGATCCCCCATATTTTTTTCTAGTCCATTTCCTTAAAACCTTATTCTTGACACTGAGACTGAAAAAAATTGTAAAATCGATACTCATGTGACACGCAATGAATGACTTCTCCAGGCAACATAAGCCATTCATTCAAGCACCATCTAGGTGCTAAAACTAAAAAGTTGAATCAAAAGAGAAAATATCTCTGTCCTTGCAAAGCTTATTATGGACTGCAGAGACAGATAAATCAGAGACCCTCATACAAGCATGAAATTATAACTATGATAGATACAACTAAAGAATTCTTCTAAAGGAGAGGTGTATGGGGCCAAAAGGGCTTCCCTCTTCTCAAGTTGGGGAGAATTTTCTGAGAAAGTAACAATTGACCTAAGAAGGAGTGAGCATGAGCTGCCTGAAGGATTGATGGAGAGGAGAAAAGGAAAACACTATCTGAAGCCCTGAGGGGAGAAGATGCATTCAGATGCAGAAATGAATGGAGAGCACTGTCACTCAAGTGGAGACAATAAGGGAAAGAGAAGTGTGTAAAAAAGTTCGGAGAAATAAGCAGGTTTCTTTCTATAGGCAACATTGCAGGTCTTGCATTTGTCCCAAGAGCATTAGAAAGTGATCGGAATATTTTAAATAAGGTAGAAAAAGCTAGCACGATTTAATTTTTTAAACTGAGAATGTAATAGAGAGTATGGGGACCAGTATACATGCCGGGGAGCAAACAGAGTGGCTCCAGCTGGAACCCAGGGAAGAGGTAATGGTATCCTGGACTAAGGTGGTGGTGAAGCAGACAGAGGAGGAGAATATCCAAAATCAGTTTAATGGGAAAATTGATAGAATTTCATGAGAGGGAAAAAGAAGATGTCAAAGATGACACCTAGATTTCTGGTTTTCATGTATATGTGTGTGTGATTGAAAGCTAATGATACACTTGTCAACTTAGAGAATATTAGAACAGAGGAGAATGAAAGGAAAGATCACACATTAAGTTTTATATATATTGAGTTTAAAATACATGAAGACAGCTAAAGGAAGACTTAAGGCACACAAATGGACATACATTTTGGTGTTAGAGATATAAATTTGTGGTGATAACTAAAAGCATGGATTTGGTTGTGATTCCCTGGGTATGAGATTTTTCAGGAAGAATTCAGTGGGCCAAAGTCTAAGATGTAAAAAAAAAACCAATATTTAATGTCCAGGGATAAGATATGAAACTACAAAAAATCAGTAAATAAAGCTATTGAAATGAAAGAGAGTGTTTCATTAAAAAGGGATTAGTAAACAAAAGTCAAGCTGGATGAATAATGAAAAGTGACCATTTGGACTTCTGTGCACAGATTCATGCATCAATGATCTAGGAGAAATATTTTTATTTGAATAATGGGAATAAAAGATAGATTGAGATGGAGAGGTGAGCAGGAAATAAAGAAGTGATAAGATGGTATAAACAATTCTTTCTTGAAATTTAGTGGAAAATATAAGAAAAGGAACAGAATTTGAGTATCTAAAGGAAATCTTTATAGATGCATTCTAGGGTAGTTCTGTGTGTGTGTGTGTATACTAAAATAAAAATTGTCTACTAAGACTCTTGAGAGTCCCTTGGACTGCAAAGAGATCCAACCAGTCAATCCTAAAGGAAATCAGTCCTGAATATTCATTGGAAGGACTAATGCTGAAGCTGAAACTCCAATACTTTTGCCAGCTGTGTGAAGACCTGACTCATTGGAAAAGACCCTGATGCTGGGAAAGATTGAAGGCAGGAGGAGAAGGGGATGACAGAGGATGAGATGGTTGGATGGCATCACTGACTCAATGGACATGAGTTTGAGTAAACCCTGGGAGTTGGTGATGGACAGGAAGGCTGCCGTGCTGCAGTCAATGGGGTCGCAAAGAATCGGACATGACTAGGTGACTGACCTGAACTTTAATTTTAAATTAATTGCGTCTAATCTTACATGTTCTTTAAGGTATGTATAATTGTGGTGCTGGAGAACACTTTTGAGAGGCCCTTGGACTCCAAGGAGATCAAACCTGTCATTCCTAAAGGAAATCAACCCTGAATATTCACTGGAAGGATTGATGCTGAAGCTGAAGCTCAAATACTTTGGTCACCAGATGCCAAGAGCCAACTCATTGGAAAAGACCCTGATGCTGGGAGAGATTGAAGGCAAAAGGAGAGGGGGCAGCAATGGAGGAGTGATTTACTCAGTGGAGGTAAATCTGAGCAAACTTCAGGAGACAGTGAAGGACAGGGAAGCCTGGTAAGCTGTAGTCCATGGAGTCACGAAGGGTCGGACACAACTTAGCGACTGAACAAGTATATTTTTGTAGAATATATTCTTCAAAAGTAAAGATGGTATATCTTGAAAAGTATATTCTTAAAGGGATTTTCTTGAAAAGTAAGTGTGAATCTAAATGTTAAACTGTTTTAGATGCAACAGAAAAATCATGAATCATCTGTTGATGAACCACCCACTACTTTTGAGCAATGTAGAAGTTACCTCTGTGACTAGTGGAGAACTGCATCTTTTCATGTTTAGCTTCTTTAAACGATCCACTCCCACCCACACTCACGTGCCTTGAACAGTTAGCCTTGCTGTAAGCTCATAACTTTTAGTACTATTTCCCCAATTCTTCTGTTGTCTTATTTATTTGCTATTAAATTTGAACCCAATTCTATTATTGATTAGTATATTGTTTTTGCATACCAGATAAGGGCTAATCAAATAATATTGTATGTTAAAAAAAAGGCTTGGCTCTCTTGGATAATCATAGCAATATAATTGAACTTTTCTGATGAAAGTAGTGTAAAGGTATTAACTATTATTAAATACCCTTATACTTAATCTTCCTACACACATTTTTGTAATGGTCTTTAACATCTAAACAAAAGGAATCCAATTTCTCACCCTAGAAACAGGCATGTAATCATGAACTACAATAGGGAAATATGCTCAACCCTTAATAATGAAAAAAAAAAAAATTAATGGCTAAATAAAGCAAACCTTACATGTAGAATTTTGAGGACAGACTTAGAAGAAAGTCACAAATTCATATGATTGTAGTAAAATATTACCCATCAATAGAAAACTGATACAGGGGTACAAATTACTTTTTGTTTATGAAAAACCTGAGCTCTCCTGTAACTGCTATTCAACATTACCCAGGGAAACAGAATGAGTCTGCCTATATCTCACCTACTGACTGGCTCTTTGAGTATTTTACAGGGTTTACTTTGCCCCATGCCAAGTATTCTATTTCCCACAGGTAAAAATCCATGCCTTCTTTAAACAGATCTTCCAATCTTCTCCATCGCTGGCTCTTTTATCCTCTGACACGTTCCAAGTTTCCTTTATTTCAACTGAAATATAATACAGTGTTCTACTAAGTAATTAACTAATTAAATGGCTATTAGTCAGCAAGCTAATTAATAATAATTTATCAACTAATCATTAATTAATTAATCATTACCTAACTAGTTAATTAATCATAATTTCCATAAACACTGAGCAGTTTCTAGCATCTATTCAGGCACTGGGAATAATAAATAAAATAGAAGAAAAAAAAAACCTGTCTTCATCAGCTTAAATACCATAAGGTATTTTTATTTTATTTTATTTTAGAAAAGGAGTTGACCATTTCAGCTCCTCTCATCATTTCTCAGAGGAATTCCTTAACCATGTCCATAGGCTTATTTGGGCTCCTTTTAATGTATTTCCTCTCCAGTCAACAGTTTTTTCCTTCTGTATGTATACACTAAGGACCTCCCTGTAGCTCAAACTGTAAAGAATCTGCCTGTGATGCAGGAGACCAGGGTTCGATCCCTGGGTTAGGAAGATCCCCTGGAGAAGTGAATGGCAATCTACTCCAGTATTCTTGCCTGGAGAATTCCATGGACAGAGAAGCCTGGTGGGCTACAGTCTGTGGGGTCACAAAGAGTCACAAACACGCACACGCGTATACAGTATGGAACAAGGAAAGATGATGGTAGAGGGTGCATTAACTAGCTCTTATTCCCACTGAAGCTACTTTTATGAGAATACAGTTGACAATTTCTTGTGGGTGTAGGGGGCTAAATATGTGGCTGGCAGTAAAGCCTTCCTGCTACCCCACCCTAAGACCTTAGACAACAGGAAAGTAAGATTATATTCTGAAAATCAACCAGGCAATCAACACAGAGTGTGTGGAGTAAACCAATATTCTAAGTAATGGAAAGACTGGGTCTCGAGATAGCAAATTTGTTTTCTGCTTGAACATAGTAGCAATTTAAAGAAAAACTGTATCAATAAGAAGGGACATGTAAGGACTATTGTCCATCTTCAAAGCAAATCAAGAATTACATGTTTCCTTGAGCATTACTCTAGAGAGCATCTTCTAAGATTGCTACAAATTCAATGTACAGTTTGGTGCATCATTAGCATGGAGAATACCTCAGCTTTCAAAACTGCAAGACTTATGCATTCAAATCTCATAGCTAAATCCCTTTGTAGTTCTGGGAGTTTGCTAAGATCGAATCTGTTATGCTATTCCTGATTATTTTGCAATAAATAACCATTCAGTTTTCTAGGCATTAGTCAGTATCTTGAGTTCAGTCTACTCTGAGAAACGAAAGAGTCCAACTCTCTGAAACTTCAAGGCATAGAAAGAGCCAAATCAGGCCTGGAGACCTAGTTGTTGCTGCTGTTCAGTTGCTAAGTCATGCCCAACTCTTTTCAGCCCCATGGACTGCAGCATACAGTCTTCCTTATCCTTCACTATCTCCTGGCGTTTGCTCAAAAGCATGGCCATTGAGTCAATGATGCCATCCAACCATCTTATTTTCTGTTGCCCCCTTCTCCCCCTGCCCTCAAGGGCCCCTTATTTGTGGTCAGTATTTCAACAGACTGTAACTCTCTACTATGAGTTCCAGCCTGTTACCTTAAAAAAAAGACCCAAGTCCTCCACCTCTGCCCAGACTCTCATCAATGATCATCAGCATTCTCACAGTTTTTGTGCCCCACTAAAGGAGAACTTTGCTCAAGGTTCTATTCAGTTTCTGCAGGTTCTTGCTTTTGAGGCAGGGTGTCTGAAGTCCCTAAATGTTCTTCAGCAGGGCTTACATGTCCAGAGGACAGTAGATGCAGAATAAAGTGGTGGTATTCTTTATTGTTCCTTTTTCCTCCTCCTAAGCCAGTTTTCTAATGTCTACTTTTTGAGTTGCCACTCCATCATTTTCCCTTCTCTTCTCCTGAGGCTCTTTCATCTAGACTCTTTAAGACTATCTCCCCAAATCAGTTTTCCCTCCAGGTTTCAGAGAAGAAAATTTTTTCAGTTGTTTTAAATATTAGACATTATAAGATAGGACAACCTAGACAACATATTAAAAAGCATCACTTTGCCAACAAAGGTCCATATCAGATCAAATCAGATCAGATCAGTCGCTCAGTCGTGTCCAACTCTGCGACCCCATGAATCGCAGCACGCCAGGCCTCCCTGTCCATCACCAACTCCCGGAGTTCACTCAGACTCATGTCCATCGAGTCAGTGATGCCATCCAGCCATCTCATCCTCTGTCGTCCCCTTCTCCTCTTGCCCCCAATCCCTCCCAGCATCAGAGTCTTTTCCAATGAGTCAACTCTTCGCATGACGTGGCCAAAGGACTGGAGTTTCAGCTTTAGCATCATTCCTTCCAAAGAAATCCCAGGGCTGATCTCCTTTAGAATGGACTGGGTGGATCTCCTTGCAGGCCAAAGGACTCTCAAGAGTCTTCTCCAGCATCACACTTCAAAAACATCAATTCTTCGGCGCTCAGCCTTCTTCACAGTCCAACTCTCACATCCATACATGACCACAGGAAAAACCATAGCCTTGACTAGACGAACCTTTGTTGGCAAAGTAATGTCTCTGCTTTTGAATATGTTATCTAGGTCCATATAGTCAGGTCAATGGTTTTACCAGTAGTCATCTACAGATGTGAGAGTTGGATCATAAATAAGGCTGGGCTCTGAAGGATTGATGCTTTCGAACTGTGGTGCCAGAGAAGACTCCTGAGAGTCCCTTAGGCTTCAAGGAGATCCAACCAGTCAATCCTAAAGGAAATCAGTCCTGAATATTCATTGGAAGGACTGATGTTGAAGCTGAAATTCCAATACTTTGACCACCTGATGCAAAGAGCTGACTCATTGGAAAAGACCCTGATGCTGGGAAAGATTGAGGGCAAGAGGAGAAGGGGGCAATGGAGGATGAGATGGTTGGATGGGATTATCGACTTACTAGTCATGAGTTTAAGCAAACTCTGGGAGGTAGTGAAGGACATGGAATCCTGGTGTGCAGTCCATGGGGCCACAAAGAGTCTGACGTGACTGAATGACTGGACAGCAAAAACAAATAAGATGGGATGGTCTTTAGAATGTAAATAAAAGAGGTAAGAAAACACAAAAATGATGAAACAATTGGCTCTGGATAAGTTGAGTCTCAAAATACATTTCAAAAATACATCTTAGTTTCTGAGTAAACCCTGCTGACCTTGCTTACAGAGTTGTTGATTATTGCACTAACTGTATGTCCCAGTTTACTTGAAAGATTCCCAGTGTCGTCTTCTGTCTTCCTGCCCTTTCACTCCAATTACCAGTCCACTTTAACCCTGAAACATGTCCCATTGGGTCTATTGCAAGTATAGTCACGTTTCTCACCCTTGGAATCATTATGGAGCATTTCTTTCTGGATATAGTTATTGTTGATAATTTGTTTGTGTGTTTTTTTGTTTGTTTGTTTAGTCTTTAGTTTGTTTAGTATGCTGTCTCTGCTCTCTTCAAACGCATCCAATTGTTGGCAGAAAGGTGTTTCCAACATTTGAGAAATTAATCTGATTCATTCTTATTTACCTGCTATATCTACTAATAGCACTAAATAAATCCTCATCTTGTTGCACTAGCTAAAATTAAGGATAAACAGTGACACCATTCGAAGTACTGTTGAACTTTAACTCTCTTTTAGTTAAAAGATTCTTTTGAAAAAAACAACTGGTGAAAAAGTTCTGAATTTTAAAAGCAAACACAAATCACTTCTCTGTTGAGTAATTCATGCATAATTACATAATGGCTTTATTATATGGCTCTGATCACATAATTATATGTGGCCTTTAAGCAAGCTTTCTATGCTCTGAGAGGTTAACATACATGATTGATTCACTGGGGATTTTTTTCTGAAGAGGAAGGTTGTCTACTAGATATTTTTTAACACTAAATAATTATGTACTTAAATACACTTTTGATAACATTGATTTTTAATAAATGGCTCCACTCCTCCATGCTTCTCTATACCATACACTCTACAATATACCTTTCCAGATTTTCCCATCAAGTGGTAGAACCCATGTTCTCATTTCTTGAATTTGGGTTGGATTTGAAACCTGCTTTATCTTACAGAATAAGGCAGAGATAATTCTCCAGAATTAAGGTTAAGCTTCAAGGGAACTCTTATACCTGTATCTACTTTCCTGAAATTCTGCTCAGCTACCATGAGAACAAGTACAGGCTAGCCTGATGAGCTAAGTCACCCCAGTCATCTCTGTGAACAGCCAGCTATATGCCAGGCAGGTGAAGAATATCATCCTAGAAAACCATGATCTCCAAAAATGCAGAAGGAAAATCATCTAATATCAACTGAGCCTGGCTAAGACCAGTAAGACTATGTAGTTGACTCATAAACCACTGAACAACAATAAATGCTTGTTTTGATGACATTAAGTTCTGGAGTAGGTTGTTACAAAGAGATGACTGATTCAATACTTTTCAGATATTTT
Source organism: Bison bison bison (assembly GCF_000754665.1). Classification (NCBI taxonomy): domain Eukaryota; kingdom Metazoa; phylum Chordata; class Mammalia; order Artiodactyla; family Bovidae; genus Bison; species Bison bison. The sequence continues at coordinate 758,799 of NW_011494804.1, forward strand.
TACTTAAATAAACAGAAATCTCTTCAAAGTAGTGTTTAATTCCTTGCTAAATAACTCAGTCTAATTGTCTACATGGCACTAAATTGAAGGTATCTGAAAATAAGTTATTATGTTACTCCAAAAGGTTCTCTTTTTTCCAAATTGTATCCTACTGAGTTTTATCACTCCACTTAAGCTAAGACAATTTATTGATTATTTCTTACTACATTTGCTAGACCCCCCATTCACTTATGTACTCTAGCCAGTGGATTCTCCATTTAAACATTAATCAAATATACTCCCAACTATTCATTCACACTGCTATGGCTATAATTCTAAATTATAGCATCTCTCCTGAATTAATTGCCTTGCATTGAGTGTCTCTCTACAAGTCAGCTCTACTAGAGACTTTTCTTTGTTTCTATGGCACATGCCTAATTGCATGTTTTCTTTTCTTAAAAAAAAATTGTTCTATTTAAAATACAATACTTTGTTTCAGAAAGTATATTTTTCCTTGTTTTCTGTGTGGTAAAAACACAAAGTTCCCCAATATACTGATAGATAAAATAATATTCATTGCAGTATCATTAGCTTTTTATTTTCAAGAGTTAACTGGGTCAACTCTTGCAAATGTATGGGCCATTAAAAAATTCTTATTTGTATTTTGACACATGAGAGAATAGCAATCATATTAATAAATTACATGGTATGAGTTGAAATCCATTTTCTTTGTGCTTTTTGCAAAGAGATTGTAGTTCATACGCTTTTGCACATCCAGTATCAAATCCCATCATTTTCATTCTCATCCCAGACACAGCACCTCTCCTAAACTCTCTTTCTTCCTTACTCAAGATGGTTTTTATGCATCATATGTCTTCATTCTCCAATAAAAAAATCAGTTTATCCTATTAAACAGCATAAAGGACATCATCTCAGTGATACCGTGTCTGATCCTGTAGCCAAAAGTAAACCCCCCATGTATATGCTCTCACAGCACCTTTGCTAATGTTAAACTAGTACTTAATCCAATGCAGGAAACTGTAAGACTGTGGGCTTTCTGAAAGCAAAAAAGTAAGCTGGTCACTTAGTCATGCCCAGCGCTTTGTACCGCACGGTCTGTAGCCCGCCAGGTTCCTCTGCCTGTGGAATTCTCCAGGCGAGAATACTGGAGTACGTAATCATTCCTTTCTCCAGTGGATCTTCCCAACCCAGGGATCAAATTCAGGTATCTTGCATTGCAGGCAGATTCTTTACCTTCTGAGTCACCAGAAAAGCCTCAATTTCCGAATCTTATAAAGTGCCTGGTAGTAGGTATAAGTGACAGTTTATTTATATGTCAACAACATATTTTATGTAGATTTAGAATTTTTCCTCATTGGTTCTTAGTGCATGTCTCTACAGAGGAATTACAATGGGCAATTCATTAGCAAACTTTTGCATTTAAAATTGTTTTCATATTCACATTAAATTTTAGCATAAGGTCAATATTCATATAGACATTGTTATTCCTAGTTTGTAAATGAAGAAACTTGGAGAAGTAAAAACCTTAGAGTCAATGAAAGTCACAAAGGTCCTTTAATTCTACAACTTGGTATCTTTTTATTGGACTAGAATCTCTTAGATGTAAGGAAACAATTTTATCATAATATAGGATGAGTTAAAATCCCCAAAGTATTCAATTAACTTCAGAGTTCATACATACTGAAAGGTCAAAAGTGTGCATGAATATTTTAAGGTGCAGTTTTTCCCACATAGCCTTATTAAACTGCAGTGTTTTCCTACATATAAGTTCATTGTAATTCTTGTGTCTCACTAACCTGAAAAATATCACTGCTTATAAAAAAATCTGTGATATCAATAACTGCAATACTTTCAAATTATTTCATATTTTTCAAAACATGAAATGAGTGAAAAACACTTGATTTTAAATATAATTCTCTTAAAACTTCCGTCTGAATTTGTCTGGAAAAATTTCTTTGGACTTTTTATGAATCTTTTGCATACTTAACATCCTCCCGTCCTTGACAAAATTTTCTTTGCTCCCAAAGTTTGTTTTTCTTTGTTCAGTTAAACATTCAAATGCAGAAGGCAGAGGTTTTCCTTACCTACTAATTCTGCAATACCAGTACATTCTTTCCATACAGTGAAAGGAAAATAATTATGCTAATAACATGTACTAATAAAAGCAATGATGATATTGACAGCAAATTGACAGTAAGAAAACACTGACTTTATATGCAGAAAGCTATCATAGGTGATTTAGAGTGAAATAAGAGCCATATTTGTTTACGAAAGATTTCTATCACCTTTAATTTTTTTTTAATTGTATTGTGATAATAGCATTTAACATGAGACCTACTCTCTTAATAAATGTTTCAGTATATGAACCAGTATTGTTGACTATTGGTCCAGTGTTGTAAAGCAGATATTTAAAAGTTGTTCATCTTGCTTAACTGATACTTTATGCCCATTGTTAATTAATTTACTTTTCCCTTTCACTAGCCCCTGGAAATCACCAGTCTACTCTCCTGTTTCTGTGAATTTGACTGCTTTGATTTCTTGTAAGTGGAATTATTCAGTATTTATCTTTCTTTGACTAGTTTATTTATTTCATCTAACATAAGTTTTTCGAGGTTCACTTATGTTGCTGCATATTCATATTCAGCCTTTATTCATCCTAATATTCCATTCTGTGTATATAACACATATTCATCTTTTTATCTGTCAAATAACATTTAGGTCATTTTATATCTTGACTTGTAATGAACATGATAGGGCTAGCAATCTCTTTGACATCCTGGTTTTAAATCTTTTAGAAAAGTATGATGAAGTGGGATTTGATAATATGGTAGGTCTATTTTAATTTTTTGAGGAATCATCATACTGTTTTCCATAACAGCTATGCCATTTTGCATTTACACCTATTACATTTAGTACAGCTTGGCTCCAGCACATGATGCATGTAGCTGCTCCATAAAAAAAAAATAATAATAATACTAAAATAAAATAACTCTTAGTATTTTTGTATACACAAAACTTAAGCCTTAATATTTTATATTTTTGATTTACCTTGTTTTCAAAGTATTGTTTGATTGCATAAGAAAATGTTTTATTTATTTTTATTTTATTTTGAAAAAAGGATTCTACATGAAAAACAAGCTTAGTTAGTTCTCATACATTTTGAGTTTGATCTGAAAAAAATCAGATGCTATAAGGAGCCAAATTCAGAAACATGTTTTCCTCTCACCTTCTTATAATTACTAAAGTCAAAGGATTTTGCAAAGATTTAACATCTTAAAATGCAGTGACGATCTTGTAAAAACCCTGACAATGCACATTGCAGTGCTTGTTGGGACTTTTCAAGTGATGAAGTACTTAACTATGTCACATATACATTTTTTGCCAAGGCTTATTTTTATGTCTCTCTCTTTGCAGTGAATTGTTATAAGCTTTTGTTCCTAATGACTTTCAGAGAGCTAATGATAAAGCTTGTTATTGAGTATGTACACAATAAAACAATTCTAAATTTAAAAAAATAATAAAGATATAAGATGAAATCATGAATGACGGTGGTACAGACGTTCGTCCATACTCCCGAGCATGAAGTCAGGTTAGTTAGTTCACTTTCCCTTTCTGTCTTTGTTCCTTTGCCTACTGACTGAAAGAAACGAAAGGGTCACATTCAAATACTGTGGGCCAAACACAACGTACATGACAGAGGAGAGCCAGTGGAAGACAGTGGCAGGGGGGTGGTGTGTGGAGAACCAGTAGGGTTATGTGCTTCTTAACGAGGTCCACCGCCGTTTAGCTGCCTGGCCCAGTATCATAGCTTTTCAAAATCGTACAAAAGAAGCACATCAATTCTGATTTTGGGTAAAATATCCTCAGTTTTTTTTTTCTCTCTACTAAAATGTAAATTCTATTGTAGCATTATTTTAAAAACAGAAAACAGTTCAAGGTGTCATGACAAGAGCAATATCTCTTCTCATTTGTAAATCTTACAGAAGTTGATGCCAGAATACATTGGTAAGGGATTGGGAAGTGACAATGGAGGTAATTTTTATTCATGTAAATTAATTTTAAGTTTTTTGTTTTTTTCTCTCAATATTATAAAATAAGTATTTTATATTGAAATATAGTTGATTTACAATGTTGTATTAGTTTCCAGTATATAGCAAAAGGATTCAGTTATGTGTGTGTCAAATTTTTTGTGACCCCATGGGCTATAGCCCACCAGGCCCTTCTGTCCATGGAATTTTCCAGGCAAGAATACTGGAGTGGATTGCCGTTCCTTTCTCCAGGGGATCTTCCTGACTCAGGTCTTAAACCCTGCTCTCCTGCATTGCAGGCAGATTAGCCACCTGAGCTACCAGGGAAGCCCTCATTATTTTATGTTGTTTTATTTCATTTTAATGATATTTTTCATTATAGTTTATTTCAAGATACTTAATATAGTTCCCTGTGCTATACAGTAAGACCTTGTGTATCAAAAATATCACAGCTTTTAAATGTGGACAACTCAATTTTTTGCACACTACGTATCACAGCACAACATGATCACCATTCTGTTTTTGCCTTATAAGCTGCCAGTTGCTACCCACCTATGGGTGAAAGAACATCCAATTATGGCACAAAAACGCCTCAATTGGAAATGTACTGAGCATTTAATTTCTCTTTTATGCTTCAGAATGATGCAAGGACGTCAAAGGACTTTAAGGATATCACTGTGCTAGACTGTGGAAAAGCCAGTTAACTGATGCTAGGAACTGCTTGAGAAAATGAGTTACATTTTTTTAAATGAGAATTCAGAAATATTTGTTTGCCAATTTGATACCAAAAGTCACTTATTTTCATGATTTTCTTTTAATATTCTTCACAGCATTTGTGGTTTCAGGCATATGTCAGTCCAATGTCTATTATACTAGGTATAAGCTGAATGGGTTACAAAATGGTCCATGTTCCATGTCCCATATTTTGCTTTCAGTTTAAAAGCTCTTGAGAAAAAAAGGCGTTATTCCTCGAAGCAACCTCTAGTATTATAATCCAGTGACATGTGGAAAGCCCAATGCACCTGCAAATAATTACAGCTTCTACTAGAGACTCAGATACAATCTCTTTGTCAGAAAAAAAAAACACTTTTTTTGATATAATTATCATCATTTCCATTGATTACGGTGTTTTTCAAACAGAGTGTTGCTTATGTGATGAGGTCAAATAATGACAAAGATACACAGAGTGATTTGATCTCAATGACAGACTAAACTTTCCAAATTGTTAGTCATTAAGTTGCAACAAGGTCTTATGTAGCACAGATTTAAAGCTTTAGCATGGAATTTGGATGAAAAAAAATTTTTTGAATGACTAATTTATATCACAAAACTGTCAACAAAAATTATATTTTTGTACGTGGATAACTTTTGAGTTTTTAGAAAAGATGATTAGCCCTGGAGAATGAAACTATAGGTAATCTTTTATATCAATCAGAGTGTCCACACCAAAATGAAGCTGATTCATCTGATGAAATTCAAAACCAATTGAACATATATTCAGACCATTTCTTAGTGTGAGTGGAAGCACGGTTATCCTTTGGCTAACATTTTCATGAGGATGTATGCTTACATACAGTCTCTATTTGTTTCCTCTTGCTCAGCACTTAATTGAAACATCAATTTGAAACTGTGTTTTTGTTTTCCTTTTATTAATGGATTACTTTTCTTTTTAATGTTTCCTGCTCTCTTTATTGGAAAATGTACTTTATGTAGATCTTGCAAGCCGTGCTGTGCTGAGTCTTTGCCATCCCATAGATTGTAGTTCACCAGGCTCCTTGTCCTCTGTTCTTGGGATTCTCCAGGCAAGAATACCAGAGTGGGTTTTAGTTTCCTCCTCCAGAGACTCTTCCTGACCTGGGGATCAAATCTTCATCTCTTATGCCTTCTGCACTGGCAGGCAGAGTCTTTATCACCAGCACCACCTGGGAAGACTAGTTTAGTTTACTCTTATCTCTTAATTTTGCTTTTCAAATTGTCCAATTTTTTGTCTTTTTCTCTTTTCTTTTGTGTCTTTTAAACTTTATCATGACCACTGTACTAACTTCTGTACATACTTCTTTGAAACTCATCCTTTAAACCAAATAGACACACATAAAGATAGAGGGGTTAAGGAGGGATTCCTAAGTCATTTTTACTTTAATTTCGGTAGCAATATTTTGAGTTGCTTATATTTTGTTCTTGTCTTCAGAATGCTTATCCTAGTGAAAATGAAAGTGAAAATATGAGTCTCTCAGTCATGTCTGACTCTTTGCAACCCCGTGGACTGTAGCCCGCCAGGCTCCTCTGTCCACGGAATTCTCCAGCAGGAATACTGGAGTGGGTAGTCATGGCATTCTCCAGGGAATCTTCCTGATCCAGGGATTGAACCCAGATCTCCTGCATTGCAAGTGGATTCTTTAGCACCTAGGCCACTAGTGAAGCCCAGTAGCTTCTTTTTATTTTTAGGAATATGCTATCTTATCTAGTCTTTGTGAGAATGCTAATTGGAAATTTTTAAATGCATTTTTGTATTTTCATATAGCAAATTCTCTCTGTAGTTTATACAGTTCCATGTGTCCTGAAATATGACAGAGCTTTATAGTTACGACTGTAATCATGACACAACACCAAACAGTTTTCCCAGCCCTCCCAAATCACCATTTGCTGTCCTCCTGTCCCCAAGCCCTGGAAACCATGGATATATTCCTTGTCCTATAGTTTCATCTCTTCTAGATTGAAATATAAGTGGAAGCATGTGGTATTTCTCTCTTTGAGTCTGATCTCTTCCCTTAGCTAAGTTTTATCTGCATTACTGTATGTATTGTAGTTTTTCTAATTATAATATTGATGGGAAAGTTTTCTTCTCTTACCAAAAGCATGCTTGATCTTCTTGAGGTCAGTTGTTCTTTTTGTTACTTTTGGCTTTTCATTGTGTGAAAATAGTTTCCATAAACGTCTGCATGCTCAGTTGTGCCCACCTCCAAGTACTGTAGCCCACCAGGGGATTTCCCATGGATTTTCCGGGCAAGAATATTGAAGCAGGTTACCATTTCCTTCTCCAAGGGATCTTCCCGACCCAGGGATTGAACCCACATCTCTTGGGTCTTCTGCATTGGCAGGCGAATTCTTTACCACTGAAATGTCTGGTGGCCCTTAACTGCTATTTACTTTTTTATAAATGGAGAGTCTATTTTTTATAAATAGAAGTCCCTGGCACCAGCTTTTCTGTCTTGGGTAGGTCTTTTTTCACTCCTGCTTTTGCCAGAAGAAAGGAACGGAAGGCCTGAGTGGAACAGCGGGAGCTGGTGATGGTCAGGCCTTTTGGGGGTGAATTGGGCATTGCACATATTGGGTGTAGTAAGGCAGGGAGTTTCACACCCATTCTAATCCCAAAGTAAGGGCTTAGATGAGGTGTCAATAAAAATGAAAGTGAAGTAGCTCAGTCACGTCCGACTCTCTGCAACCCCATGGACTGTAGCCTACCAGCCTCCTCCATGCATGGAAGTTTCTAGGCAAGAGTACTGGAGTGGACTGCCATTTCCTTCTCCAGGGGATCTTCCAGACCCAGGGATCAAACCCCGGTCTCTTGCATTGTAGGCAGACGCTTTACCATCTGAGTAACCAGACAAGCCCAAGACTTACACTCAAAACTTTGGTCTCCCTTGACAAATTAGCCAGTTTCTCTATAGAGCAGAGTTTTGTTTCCCTTTAACTAGGAGCGAAATGGCAACTCACTCCAGTGTTCTTGTCTGGAGAATCCCAGGGACGGGGGAGCCTGGTGAGCTGCCGTCTATGGGGTCGCACAGAGTCGGACACAACTGACGTGACTTAGCAGCAACTAGGAGTAAAGCCCACTACTGCTGTTTCTTTCGCGCTCTCTCTGGTAGTAGTGTGTGTGTGTGTGTGTGTGTGTGTGTGTGTGTTGGAAGAGGGTGTGATAAGGAAGATGGGTATTAGGTGGCCTCAGCCTTTGGTTATAGAAAGACAAAGTCTGTCCATTTCAAGCTTGATGTCTCTTCACAGTTCTGCTGAAAAAGGGCATCCTCAAGGTCAGTCCCTGGTCGCAAAGAGTCAGACACGAAGGAGCAACTAACTGAACTAGTTCGGCAGTAATATTGCCCTCTGGTTTATCCAGCAACATGAACCAACTGGGTTTTGTTCCCCAAATTCCTCATAATTCTGAAATACTCCTGATCTGCTTCTGTCCTCAGTGCTGTTATGAATCAACTCATCTATTCATGTATGCCATTCCTTCAGTGGGATTTGGGGAGGAGGAGGAGGTAAAATGCATGCACTCTCAGCCATCCAGAAGCATTATTCTACAGACAGCACTGCCATGGTGGGAATGGTTAATCTCATACAAGGACGGTGTGATCCTGCACTGGGAGTCTTTCATTACTTGCCACAGAAAGGATCACTTCCCCAATAACTTTTCCTTTCTATTTATTATATTAATAAAGTTCAGGCTAATACTGATAAAAGAGAATATATAAGAAATTATATTTGCATTCCAAAAAGTCAGTGAACCCTTACATTTCTCAGTAAAGCAAAATTTTCAAAATTTACTTCACCATCCTATAATACTTTTGCATTTAATATGCACCTCAACTTTAACTCCATCTCATGGCTTTTATTTTTATTTCTTCACTGGAAAGAGGATTCCTTGGGAATAGTATCTATCCACAAAATCTGTGTATCCACATACCTTTGTAAAAAAAAAAATTACTTATCTGGATATTGCAAGGTGATGTAGAGTTACTGAAACAGCAATAAGTATCTAAAATTTTTAGCTATATGAAACTAAATACTTTTAGTGTTTATCAATGGGATTCCCTGATAGCTCAGTTGGTAAAGAATTTGTCTGCAATGCAGGAGACCCTGGTTTGATTCCTGGGTCAGAAAGATCTACTGCCTATACCCTGATAGGCAATGATAAGAAAATATTTGCAGTATTAATAATATGCATGTAAATGTTTTTAAAATGAATCTGGGGCAGGAGGAGAAGGGGACGACAGAAGATGAGATGGCTGGATGACATCATTGACTCGATGGACGTGAGTCTGAGTGAACTCCGGGAGTTGGTGATGGACAGGGAGGCCTGGTGTGCTGCAATTCATGGGGTCATGAAGAGTCGGACACGACTGAGTGACTGAACTGAACTAACTGAACTGTTGTCATTAAATACTTCCATTTTGTCTTTGTCTTGCTCTCTGTTGATTGTTCCACATGGTGGGGTTTTCCAGGATGCGATTGTTAGCTTTATGTTCCTAAGGTCAAATATTCCGAGTTGGCACAGAGGTAAAGAATCTGCCTACCAGGGCACAAGACACAGAAGACACAGGTCCAGGCCCTTAGTCAGGAAGATCTTCTGGAGTAGGAAACGGCAACCCACCCCAGTACTCTTGTCAGGGAAAGCTCACGAACAGAGGAGCAGAGGGCTACAGTCCATGGGATCACAAGGAGTCAGACGTGCCTGAGTGACTGAGCGCGCGCACACACAGACGCACCCCTGGGTCCCAGCATAGAAAGTAACATTTTAGTTGTGCTTCTTTTACTATTTCCTCTTAATTCCACACACACAGAGAGAAGTAAAAAAATATGTTATCCTGCATGGAATGTTAAAAAATTATAAATGATGTATGAGATAAAAAAAGTACCCTTGTCTAGAAAACACCACACACGGAGTACAGATGTTCTTAAACTGCTCTTTGTGAGACTAAGCCCTGACAACTATCTCTTTTAAATAATGGAAGACTTTAACTTTTTCAAAACGAAAGCCAAGAAAAAGAGAGGGAGGGACTGTCTAGTTTCTTTAGAAGTTGGCTTTTCCTATCTTCTAGATAAGAATTCCATAACTCTCTCAATGGACACATTATACATCAGATACACTAATCAATATTTCAAGCCAAGTCTTGGAAGGAGGGGCTGATTTCTATTGTTTTTAATCTATTCAAGTCAAGTTCTAGGAAGTGAATTTTCCTGTGAAACTTTTAAGTGTCAAAACTGAGACACTACTACACACATCCTACATATGGCAACAATTTTTATGTATAAACTCATCTTCTTTGGTGTGTATATATACACGTGCATATTGACTTTTCACCTATATTGCCATAGTTTGCAAATGTTCATATGCAATATCTACAAATGCACTATCTTTTATATATGCATATGCTAAAAAGCAAGGTTGAAATAAATTCAACGTGTGAGGAACAAAAATAAACATGCACATTATATTGTAATTTCTAGGATAGGAATAATCATAAAAAAACAGCTTTTTATTTGATATCAGGGTTCTCAATCTTTTTTTCTGTGAGATTAACTGTAAGGAAGTTAATATTCTGGACAAGTTTCCATTTTGTCCAGTATACCCTGATTTTTTAACTATTATGGTATTGGTGCTAGAGGCAAGTAATGTATATTTCCCAGCTAACTGTCTAAATGCTTTTTCTAGTAATTAAGGGCGCATCTATGTGTCAGGCCATATCGTCATCAGGCAGTGAGCTGCTGACCCAGAACTAGAGTAAATGCCAGCCTGGTCCACTGTAGGAAATGAGAAATAACAGAGCCATTCCAATTCAACCTCTTTGAATGTTTCTTCCCTAAGTCTCACCTTTGAAAGATATTCTGACAGGTCTCAGAATTTATTGACAAGGAGTATAAGTAGAGAGGGGTTTCCCTGGGGGCTCAGACAGTAAAGAATCCGTCTGCCATGCAAGAGACCTGGGTTCGATCCCTGGGTGGGGAAGATCCCCTGGAGGAGGGCATGGCAACCCGCTCCAGTATTCTTGCCTGGAGAATCCCATGGACAGAGGAGCCTGGCGGGTTACAGTCCATGGGGTCACAAAGAGTCGGACACGACTGAGCAACTAAGCACAGCACAGCACATACCTCCTTTCCCACTGTCCAGCAAGGTGGAGGGAGGAATTCCTCTATGAGTTCCTGAGAATTCAATGAGTTCAGGGAAATGGTTCTTGTTACATCAACCTGCAACCAAAATGCATTTTCCTACAGAAATATATTGGGTGAAGCTCCATGATAGAGGATTGGCAAAACTATCATTGAAGTGTAACGTTGATTAAATAGTAATTTTCTGCACTTTAATGTATAACTATCAATTATGCTTTTTCTGAGGGAAAATATAAGCCAAGTCACTTGAAAAGGGACTTTTGTAAGGCAACATACATGTAAAGGAGAGACGTCCTTTAACGAAAGTCCCATAGGAGGATAATTCTATTACTTTATATTAACTCTTCATATATTTCAGAAGACTATTCAAAATTTTAAAAGGTTTTGAAATACATTTCTACAAGAAAGTTGAAAGCTTCGCATACAACTCAGAGTGGCAAAGAAGCAAACAGAGTAAAACTCTTAGAATTTTAATTTAAAAGCACATGATCTCTGGAGTCAGACAATAGTAGTCAGACTATAATTGCTGATTTGTATTTTCTTACTTATTTTTTGGATGAATTTAGATATTATACTTACTTTTTCTGTTACTTCATCTAAAATAAAGGTAATAATACTGATATCAGAAAGAAGTTATAGGTTTAAGGGAGATAATATGAAATTTATTACACTACCTGGTATGAAATGACCATTTTAAATTGTATTTCTCACTTTCCCCAAAGGTTCCCAGAGAATATTTTTTGGTTTATTTTTTTGGGGGGTGGGGGTAGCTGCCAGTTCTATGAGTTTATTTATAGACCATTTTTGCTAAGTTATGGTATTCATTAGGCATCCTTGACCTATTAGAAGCAAGAATGACATCTGTTCTTCCCTGCCAAGCCAGTTGGTTCATTTGTAGAAAGTTGACAAAGAAACCACCAGAAACCTTAATTGGTGGCCCAATGAACTATGTATCGTTCATAACAAATTTATCCTTTTGATATTTTGAATGATTTACTAGTTATTTGTGGGCTTCCCAGGTGGCTCAGTGGTAAAGGATGTAACTGCAGCTGCAGGTGATGTAGGTTCAATCCCTGGGTCAGGGAGATCCCCTGGAGTAGGAAATGGCAACCCTCTCCAGTATGCTTGCCTGGGAAATCCCATGGACAGAGGAGCCTTGTGGGCTGCAGTCCATGGTGTCTCAAAGAGCTGGACACAACTGAGTGACTGAGCAGGCATGCAACAGTTATTTTCAGACCATGCAGTTATTGTTTGCCAATAGCCAGAAATTCCGTTTGTGTCATCATCAAGCATACAGGAACCTGTATTTATGGAAACCCCTCACATCTCTGTAATATCAATATCTGTAGATATCAGATTCTCGTAATTCTAGTGATTAGATTCTATAAAGTCCCCATGAGCACTGAATTAGTGAATCCTGAACCATTGCTCCCAGGGGAAAGATGGGATTAGGTTCCTATAATCATCTGGTAATATTTTCATCAACTGATCAAAGCATTATTCTGATTTATATGTATTTCTGTTTAATGTACAATATTTAATATACATTGGTAATCCATGAATATTGAACTCATAAGCAACAGCATTATAACTCATGTCTGAACATACCTTATCTAACACACGTATTTTCTCTGCAAAGCACATTAAGGCCTTATGTGTGCAGAAGCCCTAGACAGCATGTCAGCACAATGATTGGAGCCATTTTCCACAGTGAAATCACCAACTAAAAGCACACACACACACCAAAAAATGGAACTAAAAGATTGCTTATAGTATTAACGCTGTAATAAGAAGGCAGTGTCACCTTGTTCCTCCACAGCTGACAACATGTATGCCTGGTCATCAAAAAATTTGCTCCATTGTTCATGTCCTCAAGTGACTGCAAAAACAGTGAGTATTATTTGGAAGTGGCAAAATGTTTTAACAAGTAGATGCATTTGCAAATAGTGATTTCACAAATAATAATGATCACTGTAATTTTCAGAAGGTATAAATCTTGAAAATGTACCTCCAGATTTATTTCATCTTCTCTCATATTTTTAAATTAAATTTGGCATTTAAAATTTTAAAATCCATAATATATCACAATCAAAATTTTCAAGATCTATAGGATGACTAAAGATCAACCATATTATGAATGCTTTGTGTTTGGATCTTCAGAAATTCTTGAAACTGATATAAATATTAGGATAATGGCACAAGTAATTTCTGTTTCAGATAAAGGAAAACCATCAGCCTTTCATGGTTCTGTAAGGAGTCCCAGAAAAAGATTTGGGAAGAGTGATGAGTATTTGGAAGAGCTTGATGCAAAGTATTGGGAAGAAGGATGACCATAACTAGGTGAAGTTGGTAGTGAATAGTGCTAACAAACCAAGAGTAAAGATGTTGAATTTGAAGTGACTTCAAACCACTTACCGTGTGATCCTCTCCAACAGTGTTTAGATACCCCAGGTTATAAGACATGTTGAGTATCTATGCTGATTCAAGGGAAGAGATTACAATAAGTATGGTTGAGTGAGTGAAATCGTTTAGTAGTGTCCAACTCTTTGCGACTCCATGGACTGTAGCCCACCAGGCTCCTCCATCTGTGAAATTTTTTAGGCAAGAGTACTGGAGTGGGTTGCCATTTCCTTCTCCAGGGGATCTTCCTGACTCGGGGATCGAACCCGGGTCTCCTGCATTGCAGGCAGACGCTTTACCATCTGAGCCACCAGGGAATCCCTAATAATAAGTATAGCAGAAGATAAAGTACAAAGCAAAGTAGAATATGTGACAGTAGAATAGTTGAGTTGCAGCATGGTGTCTGTACTAGTTAGGAGGTTGAGAGAAACAAAAATTATTTGTTAATTTGTTAATAATTTGTTAATTATTTGCCGGTGTTAAATTACATCAGCTGTGCTCAAACCAGGGATCAAACCCAGGTTCCCTGCATTGCAGGCAGATTCTTTACCAGCTGAGCCACCAGGGAAGCTGGAGGAAAGTGATTCCTTTTAAGATTAAGAGAGAATGTGTGTGAGTGCACGCTCAGTCACTCAGTTTTGTCCGACTCTTTGCAACCTCATGGACTACAGCCTGCCAGAAGCCTTTGTCCATGGAATTTTATAGGCAAGAATACTGGAGTGGTTTGCCATTTCCTCTTTCAGGGAATCTTTCCAACCCAGGGATTGAACCTGGGTCTCCTGAGTCTCCTACACTGGCGAGCAGATTCTTTACCACTGAGCCACCTGAGAAGCTCCCTTTCTCTCATTCTTCTCTCATTCTCATATATCCTCAAGAGAGGATATATAAGAGGATAAATATAAAAAACCTTAAGAACTTCTGGTTATGTACCTATTTTATATGCTGGATTTTAATGTTAAATAATTAATCCTTTGCTGAAAAGAAAAAGAAATGACCAGATTTACCACTGATTTTGTTGTGTGCTTGTATGTATGTACATATATGCTATATGTGTGTATGTATGTGTGTGTGTAAATATACAATATATGTGCGTACACACATGTGTATATATTATATATATATATACTGTATATACACGTATATTATATAGAATACATATATATAATACACACACACACCTGATTTATACAGCCTCATGCTATTGTTTTATCTATAAACTGACATATTAAATTCATGATTCTGTTATACCTCTGTTTCTTGAATTATGCTTTCTTCTAGATTATATTCTTCAGTAGTTTTAAATAGTATGTTTCTCTTTTCCTCCTCTTCTATTTCTTCTCTTTTTATACTTTTATAGACAGATCACTTTCTTTTATTCAGCCTAGTAAAATGCAGTTGGTTTCTCCTTGACTTTTCGCACTTTATCAGAAAAATAAAAGAAATCTTTTTTTTTTTCTAATCTATAACTTGAAATCTAGTCAAGCTTCTTGTTTATCGGTGCAGGGAGGGATGGTGTAGAAACTAGTGAACCAAGATTTCCTACAGAACTCGTGGGGATGCTCTCAATACAGAATGTTCTAAAAGAGCGCTAACAAAATACAGGCGTGTATCATGCTTCTGGGCTTCCCTTGTGGCTCAGTTGGTAAAGAATCTGCCTGCAATGCAGGAGACCTCAGTTCGACCCCTGGGTTGGAAAGATAGCCTGGAGAAGGGAAAGGCTACCTATTCCAGTTTTCTGGCCTGGAGAATTCCATGGACTGCATAGTCCATGGGGTTGCAAAGAGTTGGACCTGGCTGAGGTTTGGGTTAATCATGTTTCTAAGGATAATAGCTCTGAATGTGGACTCTCTCCAGCCTCGAACCCTGGAAATGGCAGACCCCAGCACTCTATCCTGCATCTACTTCTGAAACACTAAGATATCAAGATAAGGACATCCTTAGTGACTGGCAGGATATTCTATTTTTAAGTGATTTTTCATTTATCTCTCCAGTCTGCTTCTCTTCTCGTTGATTCCCTTTCTCTCATTCTGCATATGTGTTTGTATGTGTGGAGGAGGGGAGCATATTAGTGACGGCTGTGAGGTTTTTCTTACTAATGTCTTTTCCCCAATATAGTATCTGGAGATTGGGACAGAGTTTGGATCCAATTTGACCAGTAGGAGTTTTCTATTTGTTTCCTGACCCACCATTTTAGAGAAAATAATTATATTTCATTGATAGAAATTTGCTAAACTCCACTCTATGTGTTCATATCTGTCAGATTTGGTGAGCTATCTTCTGTGATCTGATTTTATTCTGCCCCCCTTTCCCTGGGGCAGATAACACTTATTTTAAATAAAGATACAAATTGAGGCCAAAGGTGTTGCTTAGTTCACCCAAGTTTAATCAGATGATAAAAGAGTGGTTTTGATTTACAGTAAGTGTAGAACATTTAGTGAATCTATTTCAGTGAAAAATTTTAGTGAAATATATTTAAGAAAAAGATAACAACTACCATTTAGAAAAATATATGAATTTACTCATAAATATCACTTGGAAACTTCTTGGGTATTATTTTTCTATGCATCTGACTTCCCTAAGTAAGAGACTGAATTGAGTATGAAACTAGATATTAAAGGTCAAAATATTATATGTCAGGTGAAATATAAAAGTTCAAAACCTAATTCTTATTTTATACCATAAGTAAATTAAATATACCCCAAAACTATAAACTCTACCTGGATTGACTAATGATAAGAAATAATTACTAGTACTTTACCCAGTAATTTCTTAAGCTGCAGAAATGTAAACAAACAAACAAAAACAGTTAAAACAATTAAGGGTACAGTTTTTAAACTTATCACTTGCCTAACTTTGTTGTTCAGTCACTCAGTTGTGTTTGGTCTTTGGGACCCTATGGACTGCAGCACGCCAGGCTTCATGGTCCTTCACAATCTCCCAGAGTCTGCTCAAACTTATGTCCATTGAGTCCATGATGCCATCCAACCGTCTCATCCTCTGTCTTCCCCTTCTCCTCCTGCCTTCAATCTTTCCCAGCGTCAGGGTCTTTTCTAATGAGTCAGTTCTTCACATCAGGTGGCCAAAGTACTGGAGCTTCAGCTTCAGCATCAGACCTTCCAGTGAATATTCAGGGTTGATTTCTTCTAAGATTGACTGGTTTGATCTTCTTGGTGTCCAAGGAATTCTCAAGAGTCTTCTCCAGCACCATAGTTCAAAGACATCAACTCTTCAGCACTCAGCTTTTTTTTTTTTTAATTGTCCAGTTCTCACATCCATACATGACTACTGGAGAAACCATAGCTCTGACTATACAGACCTTTGTAGGCAAAGTAACGTCTCTGTTTTTTAATATGCTATCTAGGTTTGTCATAGCTTCCAAAGAGCAAGTGTCTTTTAATTTCACGGCTGCAGTCACTGTCCACAGTGACTTTGGAGCCCAAGAAAATAAAGTCTGCCACTGTTTCCATTGTTTCCCCTTCTATTTGCCATGAAGTGATGGGACCAAATGCCATGATCTTAGTTTTTTGCACATTGAGTATCAAGCCAGCTTTTTCACTCTCCTCTTTCACCTTCATCAAGAGGTTCTTTAGTTCCTCTTTGCTTTCTGCCATAAGGGTGATGTTATCTGCATAGCTGAGGTTGTTAATATTTCTCCTGGCAATCTTGATTCTAGCTTGTGCTTCATCCAGCCCAGCATTTTGCATGATGTACTCTGCATATAAGTTAAATAAGCAGGGTGACAATATATTTGTCTAACCATATGTCTGAAATACGTGTATATGTCCATATGTATGTGTCTGTGAATGTTTGCATTTGGTAGAACATACTAAACTTTTCATTATTCTATTCTCAAATATGGAATGGAAGCACACTAAATCTAACCACATGACCAGAATCTGCAATACTTTGTTTGTCAAATGACTCAAGTTCATTTCCTCTACAGAAAAGAGCCTTAGACCCTGATGACAGGTGTCTGGAGAATTTTTCAGCAGTTGATTTAAGAAATAACATCAAACTGCTTCTGTTAGATGTTAGATGTTTTCCTTTAAATTGGACTGGTATGGAAACATTCTAAAGGTCATCTTTAGTGGGAAAATTCCTTTACCCTTTGGAACTGTAGTCATGTTTAAGGTCTTAGAATCTCTCTTTTTCTTTTCTTTTTTTTTTTGTCTAACTTAGTTTTTTGTATTTTTTTTTTAATATTGTTTATACCTTCAGACCAGTGCTACTATGCTTCCCATTCAGTTCCCAACCGAGCCTTTTATTCTTAACCAGTGGGTTTGCTGGTTCCCAATTTCTTTTTGTTTGGGGTGAAAAAAAAACATTTTTCTTTCCCTGCCTTGGCTCAGCTGGTCTGCTGCCTGCCTGTCTTTGGAAATGAACTTCGTTATTATTTTATGTGTGTTGGATTGGCAACTATTGTAACTACAACTGTTGCCTATATTGAGCTCCTCTATTTCACTGACAAGAACTCTGTTGCATCATTCAAAGATGAAATATCCACCCACAGCTCACAGTGTCTATTTACTGAATTTGTAGTTTTCTTCATTGGGGAGAAAACCCATTCTGATCACAATACATTTCTATATTTCTTACATGACTGTTACTTTATTAGATGAAACACTAACATTTTTTTTCAAACCATTTCCACAAATTCTAAGTCGTATTTCACATCTAGCTCTATCCAAAAGGGCCTAAACATGCAGGTAAATATAAACGGGAGAAATGCACAATATAAGAACAGGGTGATCATACTAAGGAAGTGATGGAACAGAAGCCAGAGAGTTAACAGTGTGGCTACACTCTGTGAAGTGCCCACAGCAGTGACCAGGGCTCACATGGCTTGTACACATGTCTGTCCAGTCCTATTTGTGCATAGGTGTCAGGTCACCAGTGTCCTGTATGGGTTATGGTGGCGGTTTAGTTGCCAAGTCATGTCCGACTCTTGCGACCCTCTGGACTGTAGCCCCCCAGGCCTCTCTGTCTGTGGGATTCTCCAGGCAAGAATACTGGAGTGGACTGCCATTTCCTTCTCCATGTATGAATTATGGTAGTCTATCTACGGTCATGGTTCCCTACGCCATCCGTAAAAACACGGCTGGAGTCTTTGGCCTGAAGAGAGGACAACTTACCCACCCAAATCCTCATCCACTGCAGCTCTACTCGTTTACCAAAACCCAATTCAACCAGAGCTGCCTCAGTAAAGCCTTCTGCAGTCCTCAGACAACGAGAGATGATCCTGCCCAGCTTCACCAGAAGCTTAGGTATAGGGCTGATATGACACCCACAGAAATACTATTGCCATGATATTTCTGTTGGCCAGTCTCACCCACAGGACTGCACTCGGAGGAGGGTGGAGAAGAGAGATATAAGGATCTCTTGTTGAGTTTTCAAAGTGTAAATACCTGTGCAACTGCACCAAGAACCTTTTTGTTGGCCTTTCTAAATTTTGCCTGCCAAGACCTCCAGTTGACTCCTACACATATATTTTTCTTTTAATTGCCCTTTCCATGTATATTGATTCAATACTTTACCTTTGGTGTCACCCTACCAGAACGATAGAATTGAAGTGTTTAGTTATAAGCTATAGTGACAAAAAAAAAAAAGAAAAACAGTTCTAATTTTTTTTCAGATATATGCACTTTTTCTTCTCAGTAAGAATTTCAGTATTTGCCTGATATTGTGCAAGCAAGAATGCAGTATGGGCCCCCACCCTCACCACCTGTTATCCACACCCCTAAGATCTGAAATCGAAAAAAAAACAAAGTTGTGCTTTTTCATTATTACTTAAAAAAAAAAAAAATTCTGGCAGCACAAAAAAATTTTGGCAGCACAACCTAACTTCACCGGGACGCATTTGCTGACAAAATCTAACTAATTTTTGGCTAGGAGACTAATTACAGTATTTCTTTTATGGAATTTAAAAAGAATCAAATGCCATATGAATAAGCAATAATGTGTTAATCATGGGATGCTGTCCCAGTTTCCATTGAGATGCTGTATATCATAAAGTAAATTTTCTATGTTACCTTGGTAAAATCTGAAAGGTTCTAAATTTCAATATACATCATTTTAAATTAATTCTCTTGAAGTATAGTTGCTTTACAATGCTGTGTTAGTGTCTACTGTAAAGCAAAGTGAATCAGCCTCAAATATATCCCCACTTTTTTGGATTTCCTTCCCATTTAAGTCACCATGGAATACTGAGTAGAGTTTCCTGAGCTATAGAGCAATTTCCCAACAGTTATCTATTTTATTCAGAGTATAAGTAGTACATATCTGTTAATCCCAACCTCTCAATTCATCCCACATCTCCTCCCCCTGCCCTTGGTGTCCATATGCACATCTCTATTTCTGTTTTGCAAATAGAATCGTTTATACCATTTCTCTGGATTTCACATATATGCCTTATTATATATTTGGTTTTCTCTTTCTGACTTACTTCACTCAGCATGACAGTGTCTAGGTCCAACCATGTCTTTATAAATGACCCAATTTAATTCCTTTTCACAGCTGAATAATATTCCATTGAAAATATGCACCACATCTTCTTTATACATTCCTCTATTGATGGATATTCACATTGCTTCCATGGCCTAACTATTGTGAATAGCAGTGCAATGAAGATTGGGTTGCATGTGTCTTTTGGAATTGTGGTTTTCTTTGGGTATATGCCCAGGAGTAGGATTGCTAGATCATATTATAGTTTTGTTTTTAAAGCAAATTTCATACTGCTACTCCAGAGTGGTCATATCAATTTACATTTCCATATACATCATGCCTCACATTCTATACAGTCAGCAAAACCAAGACCTGGAGCTGACTGTGGCTCAGATGATGAGCTCCTTATTGCAAAGTTCAGACTTAAATTGAAGAAGGTAGGGAAAACAAATAGAACATTTAGGTATGACCTAAATCAAGTCCCTTATGATTATACAATAGAAGTGACAAATAGATTCAAGGGATTAGATCTGCTCAGACAGAGTGCCTAAAGCACTATGGAAAGGCATTCATAACATTGTACAGAAGGCAGTGACCAAAACCATCACCAAGAAAAAGAAATGCAAGAAGGCAAAGGGGTTATCTGAGGAGGGCTTTCAAATATCTGAGAAAAGAAGAGAAGCGGAAGTCAAAGAAAAAAGAAAAGGGAAACATATACCCTACTGAATGCAGAGTTCCAAAGAATAGCAAGGAGAGATAAGAAAGCTTTCTTAAGTGAACAACACAAAGAAACAGAGAAAAACAATAGAATGAGAAAGAAAATCAGAGATACCAAGGGAGCATTTCATGCAAAGATGGACACAATAAAGGAAAGAAATGGTAAGGACCTAACAGAAGCAGAAGAGATTAAGAAGAGGGGGCAAGAATACAGAGAAGAACTATACAAAAAGGTCTTCATGACCCAGAGAACCACAATGGTGCGGTCACTTACCTAGAGCCAGACATCCTGGAGTGTGAAGTCAAGTGAGCCTTAGAACAAAGCTAGTGGAGGTGATGGAAATCTAGCTGAGCTACTTCAAATCCTAAAAGATGAAGCTGTGAAAGTGCTGCACTCAATATGCCAGCAAATTTAGAAAACTCAGCAGTGGTCACAGAAGTGTAAAGTTATTTTCCTTCCAATTCCGAAGAAGGGCAATGCCAAAGAACGCTCAAACTACTGCACAATTACACTAATTTCACATGCTAGCAAAGTAACGCTCATAATTCTCCAAGTCAGGCTTCAACAATATGTGAACCATGAAGTTCCAGCTGTTCAAGCTAGATTTAGAAAAGGCAGAGGAACCAGTGATCAAGTTGCCAACATCTGTTGGATCACAGAAAAAGCAAGAGAATTCCAGGAAAAATCTATTTCTGTTTCATTGACTATGCTAAAGTCCTTGATTGTGTGGATCACAACAAAGTATGGAATATTCTTAAGGAGATGGACATACCAGACCATCTTACCTGCTTCCTGAGAAACCTGTATGCAGATCAAGATGCAATGGTTAGAACTAGACATGGAATAAAAGATTGGTTCCAAATTGGGAAAAGAGTACGTCAAGACTGTATATTGTCATCCTGCTTATTTCATTTACACAGAGTACATCATGAAAAATGATGGGCTGGATAACTCACAAGCTGGAATCAAGATTACCTGGAGAAACATCAACAGCATCAGATATGCACATGACATCACATTAATGGCAGAAATGAAGAGGCACTAAAGAGCCTCTTGATGAAGGTGAAACAGGAGAGTGAAAAAGCTGGCTTAAAGCTCAACATTCAAAAAAGCAAAGATCATGTCATCCAGTCCCATTAATTCATGGCAAATAGATGGGAAAAAATGGGACCAGTGGCAGATTTTATTTTCTTGGGCAACAATGTCAGTGCAGAAGGTGACTGGAGCCATAAAATTAAAAGACACTTGTTCCTTGGAAGAAAAGCTATGACCAACCTAGAGAGCATACTAAAAAGCAGAGGCACAACTTTGCTGATAAAAGTCCATATGGTCAAAACTATGGTTTTTCCAGTAGTCATGTATAGATGTGAGAGTTGGACCATAACTGTGAGTGCTGAAGAATTGATGCTTTCAAACTGTGGTGTTGGAGAAGACTCTTGAGAGTCCCTTGGACTGCAAGATCGAACAGTCAATCCTAAGAGAAGTCAATCCTGAATATTCACTGGAAGGACTGATACTGAAGCCGAAGCTCCAATAGTTTGGCTACCGGATGGGAAGAGCTGACTCATTAAAAAATACCCTGACGCTGGGAAAGATTGAGGGCAGGAGGAGAAGGGGGCAATGAAGGATGAGATGGTTGGATGACATGATGGATTCAATGGACATTAGTTTGAGCAAACTCCAGTAGATAGTGAAGACAGGGAATCCCAGCATGCTGCAGTCCATGGGGTCACAAAGAGTCAGACATGACTTATTGACTGAACAATACATATTGCCTCAACTGTTTTGTATAAGAAATTGTGGACCTGCAGATATTAAATATATTTTTTTGGCAAATGGATTGTTTCTCTGTTCACCTCACTACTTAAAATCACTTCCTAACCTAACTGATGCTGTCTACATGATGCAAACCCCAGTCTGATCCCCATCCCTTCATCCTTCCTCCTTTCTCATTTATGACCAGCCTTGATGCATTATTTTGAACCATGTAACATGCAGTCAGTACTTTCGCTCCTTTCTGTGGCTTCCATTTATATATAGACTTGCACAAAATATCTTGTAATGCACAAAAATTGACTGGTTGTAATTCATTTTCCCCAGTAATCTGAAGAAGAAATGGGGTGATTTTCATATGCAGCTCATAGATCCTTCACAGTAGCACTGGTTAGTTGGCCTAATAGTGATAGTTTTATGCAAATGGTCACAATATGTCACATATTTTTGAAACAAAAAAATTCTAAGAATACCCAGTATTTAAACTCCCTTTTTAGAGACACTTCAAACAGGATATCTTCTAAAAGCAATTATCTAAATTATTCATGAATAGCTTAATAATTTAACGTCTACATATTTTTACTAAAACAATTTGTTTCAGTGCATTTTTAGTGCTTTGAAAATTCTAAATAACAAAATTAAGTAGATGAAACAATTATTTCTGCAAAGTATATTTAAAATGGATTTTCACACTCAGAACATTGTATAGAATTAATGATAAATAAAAAACACCTTCACAATTCTGCATTAGTTGAGAAATTATACTTAAATAATACTTTAAATATTAGATGATTTATAAGTAGCTATTGAAATAAAGACAATAAAAAAGCAACTTTAATGGATAATGAGTCAAATTTCTTTTCATAATTTTGGTGTTGAAGAATAAACATTTCTATTGTTTAATTTGAGAGGGAGTTTCTTTAAGGTGTTTTATTTTGGAGTACTGAGATATCCAGAAAAAAAAATGCAGTGTTGCTTATTTTAAAATGTTTTTAAATGATAGAATATTCCATCAAATGTGACCATATAACATATAAAAATGTAAGCTCAAAGGCTACTTTAAAATGATGAATTCATTTTATCTCTTAATGTTTAGTAGAAAATTAGCAGTTAGACTCGTATAGTTATTCTTTTGTGTATTCATCAAAAGTACTTAAAACACCATACTTTTTTAGAAATGCAGGATATACAATGAATCAGACAAAGTCTCTGTTAGACAAAATCAATATCAATATAGTGAATTGGCATAAATTATTAGACAGACTTTATTTTCTTGGGCTCCAAAATCACTGCAAATGGTGACTGCAGCCATGGCACTAAAAGATACTTGCTCCTTGGAAGAAAAGCTATGACCAACCTAGACAGCATATTAAAAAGCAGAGACATTACTTTGCTAACAAAGGTCCATCAAGTCAAAGCTATGGTTTTTCTAGTAGTCATGCATGGATGTGAGAGTTGGACTACAAAGAAAGCTGAGGGCCAGAGAATCGGTCCTTTTGAACTGTGGTGTTAGAGAAGACTCTTGAGAGTCCCTTGGACTGCAAGGAGATCAAACCAGTCAATCCTAAAGGAAATCAGTCCTGAATATTCTTTGGAAGAACCAATGCTCAAGCTGAAATTCCAGTACTTTGGCCACTTGATGCAAGGAACTGACTCATTGGGAAAGACCCTGATGCTGGGAAAGATTGAAGGCAGGAGGAGAAGGAGACTACAGAGGATGAGATGGTTGGATGGCATCACCAACTCAATGGACATGAGTTTGAGCAAACTCTGGGAGATGGTGAAGGACAGGGAAGCCTGGTGTGCTGCAGTCCATGGGGTCACAAAGAATCAGACACTACTGAGCAACTCGACTGAACTGAACTGATTAGATAAATATTCAAGGTAGAATGATAAAGAGGTTGAATAGGAAGAAGCCATGGACTTGAGGAGCAAAAGAAGCAGATACTACAACAAAAGCTTTAGAGAAGCAGGCTACTAAAATGGGTGATGAAACACATATTGGTAGAATGAAGGGCATATGTGTACTTGCTGGTTTTGTTGGTAGGATAGGGCAGGGTGGTAGGTATTTAATACAAAAGCAGGTAAGAGTACTTAAACTATGGGCCATAAGACATTGAATGTAAGTTGTTTTGGTATGTTGAATAATAAAATGTGGTAGATTAAGGGAAGGTTTTGTGCATTTGACAAGTCTAGGGATGTAGGATGGAGAAGGCAATGGCACCCCACTCCAGTACTCTTGCCTGGAAAATCCCATGGACGGAGGAGCCTGGTAGGCTGCAGATCTTGGGGTCTCGAAGAGTTGGACACGACTGAGCGACTTCACTTTCACTTTTCCCTTTCATGCATTGGAGAAGGATGTTCTTGCCTGGAGAATCCCAGAGATGGGGGAGCCTGGTGGGCTGCCGTCTATGGGGTCACACAGAGTCGGACATGACTGAAGCGACTTAGCAGCAGCAGCAGCAGCAGGGATGTAGGTAATGGGGGTCAGACCATGGAAGCAATTGTGTCTTTGATAAATAGCTTGGGCTTTGTGTGGAAATGTAGGGCCGTTTAAGGGATTTTAGTCCAAGCTGAACTAGGATTAGATTTATACTATAGAAAAATCTATGCAGATGTATTTTGTGTTAGTCCCTCAGTTGTGTCTGACTCTGTGTGAACCCCAAGGACTATAGCCCACCAGATTACTCTGTCCATGGGATACTCCAGGCAAGAATACTGGAGTGGGCTGCCTTTCCCTTCTCCAAGGGATCTTCCTGACTCAGGGAATCGAACCGAGGTTTCCCACATTGCAGGCAGACTCTTTACCATCGGAGCCACCAGGAAAGCCCATTGCAAAGGTACAGTATGTGATAAAATTGAGTCATTTAAGAAGATGGCCATAAAAGTCCACGTGAGACATAAAGACAGTCCAACAAAAGGCGATAGTAGTAGGCTGGAAGGAATGGAATTTAAAGTCAATAGAATAAAGACACATGCACCCCAGTGTTCATTGCGACACTATTTACAATAGCCAGGACATGGTTGTTGTCCATGTCCACGTCCATGTTGTAATGTCCATTGACAGATGATTGGAGAAACAGATGTGGTATGTGTGTATATATATATATATATATTAATAAAATTGGGTCATTTGTAGAGACATGGATGGACCTAAAGACTATGGTACAGAGTAAAGTAAGTCAGAAAGAGCAAAGCAAATATCGTATATTAATGAATAAGTGTGGAATCTAGAGAAATGGTACAGATTGACCTATTTGCAGGGTAGAAATAGAGACACAGATGTAGAGAACGAGCGTGTGGACATGGGGCGAGGGGAGTTTGGGATGACCTGGAAGAATGGGATTCACATATATACATTACTATGTGTAAAATAGACAGTCAGTGGGGATATGCTATATAACGCAGGGAACTCAGCTCAGTGCTCTGTGATAACCTAGATGGATGGGATGGGTAGGTGGGAAGGAGGTCTGAGAGGGAGGAGACATGAATATACATAAAGTTGCTTCACTTCATCATACAGCAGAAATTAGCACAGCACTGTAAAAAAATTATACCCCAATTAAAAGTTTTTTAAAAAGCAACAGAATAAAAAGGTAGACACACTCAGGCATATGTATGCCTGGGTACTGACTGTATTTGCTACTTATAGTATAATGTTTGAAAAATAATTTAATGTGTCTACTCTTGAATCTCCATTTGTAAAATGAGAATAAATGTAGTACATATTCATAAGGTTACTGTGATAATTAAATAAAATAATGCTTGTAAAATACTAGGACAAGCCTGATACATTATATGCCTCAATAAATGTTAACAGTTTTTATTATTAGGAACACTTCAAATGAACAAAAGCTCAAAGCAGAAACAAAAATGGCAAATAAGTGAATATGTTAAAAATGTTTCAATTGCATAGTGTTCGGAGATGTGCAAAATAAAATGATACCAAGGAATAATTTGCACCTATCAGATTAACTATCATTAAAGGAATGGTAATACTCAGTGTGGGCCGGTAGGTGAGACCAGAAACACTAAAGCTTCAGGGGAAGAGCCTGATTGTTCTGCAGGGTTTTGTGCTGTGTTTAGTCATGGCCCCCAACTCTTTGTGACCCCAGACTATCCCACCAGGCTCCTTTGTCCTGGGGATTTTTCAGGCAAGAATACCTGAATAGGTTGCCATTTCCTCCTCCAGGGGATCGTCCTGACCCAGGGGTCAAATCCATGTCTCCTGTGTCTCCTGCATTGCAGGCAGATTCTTTACCAGTTGAGTCACTGGGGAGCATGTCAAAAGCTGGAAAAAAAGACATATCCTTTGACTCAGCAATTCCACACCTTGAATTTTATACTCTAGAACAGACAAATATGAAAATATAAATAAACTAGGATGTTATTTGTGACATTGTTTATGGTCACAAAATATTGTGAGCAACCCAGACATTCAACAACTAGGAAACGTTTAAATATTTTATGTTGCAATTTATAGAGTGAAATGGTGTTCCGCCTTTAAAATGATGAAATAAATGAATATTTATTGCTGTGTAACTATCCATGTGGCGTTTAGTTTTTTAAAAAGCAGATACAGCGTAAGCTAATTTTTGATTGAACTCATAAATGTCCAATCACATATGGTAAATTGGATAGATCTCACTAAATTTATAGACTTATTAAAAGCTGTTAGAGTGAGAGAATGAGGGTACAAATAGAGAAACGTGAAGGGAAAATTGATTAATGAAATTCCCTTTGGAAACAAAAGCCCTTTCCATGGTATTAGTGTTATGAAAAGGAATTATTTTTCTCACAAATTGAAATAAGGAGGTGAGAATATATCATACTGTGTGATCCAATAATTTCCTGACTCCAGAAAAAGCAGCTTTAGATTTTTCTTTGTTTTACATTATTTTTGTTTGTTTCTTTCTTTCTTTGTTTGCTTTTGGGTTTTCTTTTTTTTTTTTTTTTTTGGTTCTTGCTATCCAGTCTAAACTACTTCTCTACTCTTTTCCTCAAGACTCTTGCTTTCTACAAAATATGTATATTATGAATATGTATATTTTAATTATGTGCTTGAGCCAAGTGGTGAGAGGTGGTTTGCTTTATAACCTCAGTAGTCTGTTGTTTTTATTGTTAAATTATCAACAAGATTATTTTACTAAGAGTGACGGGGCAGAAGTGTGGGAGTGTTTTTAAAAGCAGAGCAAAGAGAAATTTCAGTTAAGACTCTGCATTTCTACTGCAGGGGGCACAGGTTCAATCTCTGGTCAGGGAACTAAGAACCTGAATGCCTTACAGTGTACCCCTCCCCAGAAAAGAAAAAGCATATAAAAGAGATGTAAAACACACTGCAGAAGACATAAATCTAACTCATCACCTCTCTCTGTGGGTCTTTTCCTTTGCTGGTTGAGTAATACCACTTAACTCGTTTAGCTAGAGTAAGGCTGAATCCTTCTAATTTATTTCCTGGGAGGCAAATAGGCAATTCCTAGTTATGGGAAAAGGCAGTCTTTTTTCCTGCAAGAGTATGAGTTTAAAAGATATTTAATCCTGGAGCTGTTGATTCCATTTTTTCTGTCATGGAACAAGACATTGCCTGAAAAATGAAATCAACACAGAGGAAGGAAGAGAAAATAGAGATCTTTTTTATGATATATTTGAGCAACTGCATTCCAGAATGTTTGAAGAGAATTCTGTTTCTAGATCAATGGATCTCAAAGTGTGATCCCCACCCCTAGGAACTTGTTAGAAAATCAAATTAAAAGTCCACATCTAGGATTGGGAACACGTGTACACCCATGGTGGATGCATGTTGATGTATGGCAAAATCAATACAATATTGTAAAGTAAAAAAAAATAATAATGAAAAAAATTTGCCAAAAATTAAAAAAAAAAAAAAGTCCACATCTTAGACCTAGCGAATCAGAAACGCTGAAGTAGGACCTGGCAATTCTATTTTAACAAGACCTAGACGGAATTCTCTGGAGAAGGCAATGGCAACCCACTCCAGTACTCTTGCCTGGAAAATCCCATGGATGGAGGAGCCTGGTAGGCTGCCGTCCATGGGGTCGTTAAGAGTCAGACACGACTGAGTGACTTCACTTTCACTTTTCACTTTCATGCATTGGAGGAGGAAATGGCAAC
>NW_011494804.1:787375-801619 GCF_000754665.1 Bison bison bison
AGCACCAAAATGTATGGTTGTGTGTTTTTGTGTGGCGCTTTTCCACTGCCCACATGTATGAATAGATACAGTAAATGATGAGTTTTCAGAAAGGTTGTCTCAGAAAAATAAGCTCAAGAAGTGGTGCCTTAGCTGAAAGTTTAAGAAGGTAATGAAGCCATAAAGGAAGATCTCAATGAAGATACAGATGTGAAGCCAAGGGATAGATATCAGGATGATATCAATGAAAATGTGCAGAAAGGAAAACAGTGAGAAAGAGGGCAGGAGGTTAGGGTTAGACATTTTCATACCTAAATTCAACTGAGAGTAGTTCTAAGTGTCCAGGATGGAGACACAGGCCTAGGTGGCAAGGGCTGCTGCTGTTGAGAAGGTCAACAGTTCTGGATTCCTGGGTCAAACATTTGGACATCCACAGAAGTTCAGCCAAATGCCAAATTTCAGAATGAACAAAGACAGAGGATATTGGTAAATAAGGCAATAAAGTGTGCTGAGGGTATCCTGCTGCTGCTGCTGCTGCTAAGTCGCTTCAGTCGTGTCCGACTCTGTGTGACCCCATAGATGGCAGCCCACCAGGCTCCCCCATCTCTGGGATTCTCCAGGCAAGAACACTGGAGTGGGTTGTCATTTCCTTTTCCAATGCATGCATGCATGCTAAGTCACTTCAGTCACGTCCAACTCTGTGCAACCCCATGGACAGCAGCCCACGATGCTCCTCTGTCCCTGGGATTCTCCAGGCAAGAACACTAGAGTGGGCTGCCATTGCCTTCTCCAATGCATGCATGCATGCTAAGTCACTTCAGTCATGTCTGACTCTGTACGACCCCATGGACAGCAGCCCACCAGGCTCCTCTGTCCACGGAATTCTCTAGGCAAGAGTTTTGGAGTGGGTTGCCACCTAGCTGGATTAAATGGGTCTTAGAAATGAAAGCAATTCTCTAAGTGGGAAGTTTTGGTCAAGAAACAACAAAGGTGGGTATGAGAACTGTATCATGGTCTGCAGAACATGGCACATGGAATGCAGTATTATAAACCTCCGCTGAGGAAAACTGAGAGAAACAGTGCTCAGTGGTGGGGAGGGAAGGCAGAATTTCATAAAGGCACAGAGTTGGAGGCAGCATCTGGAGATGCTCACTAAAAAATGATGCGTCTTTTATCTGGGGAAAGGGTTGTGATGTTCAAAATGACAGAGAAGAGGCAGAAAGAGGCAGAAGTTAGCTTTAGAATATTCAGAATGGAAGCAAAGAGGAAATTGAAGATGAAGATCATTTTATGTTCCTGTTATTGTACATTAACATTTACCGGATTCAATCTAAGATTACAGTTGATCTATTTCTATAAATAACTTACAGAAACTCTTCATAAGAGGTTCATTTTTTTAATGTGAATATTGGGGCACATTTTCTTGCCATTAGGTGAACTGTCATGCTGGTTAAGACTCTTGAGAGTTCCCTGGACTACAAAGAGGTCAATACAGTCCATCCTAAAGGAAATCAGTCCTGAATATTCATTGGAAGGACTGATGCTGAAGGTGAAGCTCCAATACTTTGGTCACCTTATGAAAAGAGCTGACTCATTGGAAAAGACCCTGATGCTGGGAAAGATTGAAGGCAAAAGGAGAAGGGGGTTAGATAGCATCACTGACTCAATGGACATGAATTTGAGCAAAGTCGAAGACATAATGAAGGACGGGAAAGTCTGGCATGCTTGCCGTTCATGGCCTCTCAAAGTGTCAGACCAATTTAGTGACTGAACAACAACAATAAGATAAATTAACCTTGATGTTGAGTGTGTAGTAAATGCAGACTGCATTTCTATGACTTCTTCCTCTGTGGCAGGGGCTGTAGTTTCAGGCCCTTGCACCTGAGATTGCCTTCACTGTGGACTGACATTGACTGTAAGTAGGGTGCTTGGTTTCTAAACAGTGTTTGTCATGATGGACACAAGTACCTCACTACTAGTGTGAAGAACTTGGTTCACGCTGTGAATGAAAATACTCATTTGAGAATGGTATACTTATTCTGGCTGCAGCCCCTCTTGGCTCAGATGGTAAAGAATCTGCCTGCAATGTGGGAGACCTGGGTTCGATCCCTGGGTCAGGAAGACTCCCTGGAGGAGGGCATGGCAACACACTCCAGTATTCTTGCCTGGAGAATCCCATGGACAGAGGAGCCTGGCAGGCTACAGTCGATGGGGTCACAAAAAGTCAGACAGGACTGAGTGGCTAACACTTTGACCTTTTCATACTTATCCTAGTATACCTATATCTATCAGAAATCTTTAAATTTGTCAATGTGTCAAACTATCTTCTGGTTAATAGTTAACAGTCATTTTCTCTAGTCCTTACCCCACCCAGAGAAAATATTATTTAAAATATCCTGGGTCAGTGATGCACTCACCTTAGGAAAATGAAGTATTTTATTTTCACACATGGATTAGAATTTTCATGATTTTACATTCTGAGAAAATGAAAAAAATAAAAGTTGATGACACAAAACACAGAAACATGGCTTTCGATTTTTTTCTTCATAATATTCTATGTTCAGTGATGTTTGAGTTTTGTTTTATTTGTTTTTGACAGTAATGGATAGTTCCATTATTAGGCTTCAGTTCTACAGATCCAGGCCAAGAGGATAAACAAAATAATAAAGTGTATTTTATGCTGAAAGTTGTATTTAAGACTGATTCATTTCTGTTACATATTCATGGATGTCTACTTGTCATTAAACTACAGTGCTTTTCTCCCCCATTCAGTCAAGCAACCACATATGTAAATCTAGTCCCACCACATTAAAAAGCACATATATTAAAAACATTAAGCATTCTCTATACATCAAAAAATGCTTCTCAGTGACTCCCAGCAGAGCATGTCTATCTCCAGCTAATGAGTCTTATTGTATGATTTTTCCTGTACCCCGCCTCTCCTTACACATCAATCTGTTCATGGCATCTGCCTTGCAAACAGTAACAGGGAAACCGCTGGGGCTGTCAAGGAAATGACACCTTTCTCCTTTAGCAGAACCTGAAAATGATGCCCAGATTTTTCTGAAATTCTCCAGGCAAACTATGTCTTTCTTTTAAAACCAATGCCATCTGCCCAGGCAGACATTTCTGAGCCAATTGTCACATGAAAGATTTTAATTGATTTCTGATATTCAAGTTTGTTACATTAGGTTATCAACCTTTCATTTAACTAGATGACTTACACATTTCAAACTGAAGATGAATATTATAGACTATAAAAGCATGGGTTAATTTTAGCCAGACCACATCATAGTAAAAGCAGCAGCCTTGACTTATATTTTAAAATAAAGCCACTCAGTATCGTTTCAATTTACGTGTGTGCATGTGTGTGTGCATGCTAAGTCACTTCAGTCGTGGCCGACTCTTTGAGACCCTATGGACAGTAGCCCGCCAGGCTACTGCATCCACGGGATTCTCGAGCCAAGAATACTGGAGTGGGTTTATCGGCCCTCCTCCAGGGGATCTTCCTGACCCAGGGATCGAACCTTTGTCTCTTATGTATCCTGAACTTGCAAGAGGGTTTTTTTTACCACGTGTGCCACCTGGGAAATCCTTACATATGTACATATATGTATATATGCATGATTTCTGAATTTAAAAGATTTTTTTCTTTCAGAATAAAAGCTGAAAGCATATAAAAATATATTATCAATGAGCACATACAAAAAAAAATATATTATCAATGAGCACAAATGAGTAGTGGCCATTTTCATGTTTCTTGATTAAATTTTTATTCAGATCAAAACTTAACCAATGCAATATAATTAAATACAATATCTTACACACTGAACTGCAGCAAAATGATCCCCATTTAATCATTTCTATTCCATAGCTAATTGTATTCAGCAGATAATTCATTCACAAGTGTACACTTTTACACCTGGTTCTGCTAATTTAATTAATCTAATTATTTTTCATAATCTATCAACTTATTCAAATATTTATCACCCTAAAGAAAAAAGTATAAACATATACATGTTGCATATGCATATATGCACATTTGTACTTTATACATAATGTAATTTTTCACTTAAAATAATTGATATCATCCTGGGTAAATAAATGTATATGTATAGTACAGATTTTAATGATGCTCAGGATATCACTGTGTGCATGTGTCACATATGTACTGTTTAAAGAACTATTAAGAATTTGCAGTGTTTTGTTATTGCTAAAAGCATTTTGATGAACATTTTTATTGGTATATTTTTATAAGCTGACACATTTTGGCTCATCTTTATGACGCCCCAAGAGTTATAACTGATCATTAGGAAGGTAGGAATATTTTAATGATTTTGATGCATATTTTTCTAAAAAATTGTCAAATTAAACCACTTTCAGCATTGCATGAAAGTTTCCACTTCACAATAAACATGTAAACATTAAATATTTTAATTGGTAATTTCTTGTTAATTGAAAAATGTTCTCACTGTTTTGTTTCCTTGATAGCTACCAAGGGTTAATGTTTTCCCATAAGTTTTTAGAACATTCTATGCTTTCTTCTGTGATTTATGTCCTTCTGTGATCCCATTAGAGCGTTGGTCTTTTTTTCTCATTCATTTGCAATAACTTGCACTCTTAAAAGATATAAATTCTTTATATGTTATATAAATTACATGAATTTTCCAGATTTCCATTTGCATTTTGCATTTTAGTAAGGTTTCTGGTCATTTTTT
Source organism: Bison bison bison (assembly GCF_000754665.1). Taxonomy (NCBI): domain Eukaryota; kingdom Metazoa; phylum Chordata; class Mammalia; order Artiodactyla; family Bovidae; genus Bison; species Bison bison. The sequence goes on from NW_011494804.1 coordinate 792,073, forward strand.
ACTTGCAGTGTTTATCAATCATTTATATCAAGTTTTGCTTTATGGACTCTATTTCTCTTTATGGTTTGTTATCATTCTCTCTGCTCCATTATTATACAAGTTTTCAAATCTACATTTTTCTAGCAATTTTATAGTTTTATATGCCTATTTTTTTTAATTGGAGGATAATTGCTTTACAATGTTGTGTTAGTTTCCGGTGTACAAAAACATGAATCAGCTATATCCCCTCCCTCTTGAGCCTAATTTTTAATGAATATAGTTTAATAATGACTCTCCCAACATTCCAATAGCTTTTCTTGAAATATTATCTTTTTTATATGCTATATTTTTATAAATTGGGCTATATAAATCTCTCTATTATATTCTTTGGGCTATTTGCCTATTTCTATTCTAGTAATATATTCTTTTATCTTACGCATTTAAGTATTTTTTAGGGGAAATTACTTTCCCAATATTATCCCAACACTATTGCTCTTTGTATTCAAGAATTCAATCATGATTTTCACATGTTTGTTATTTCAGGTCAATCTTAAGATTATTTTGGTTAAGTTTTTATAAAAATTTAAAAGTTTTTATTAATTTTTAACCTGGATATCACTGAAAATTTTAACCATCTCCTATTACCATTCTCCTTTTTTTTTCTTTTGCAAGAGAAACCCAAAATGTTTAGCTGGATATGGACTGCCTAGGCTTACAACTTACTGCTGCTAAGTCGCTTCAGTCGTGTCTGACCCTGTGCTACCCCATAGACGCCAGCCCACCAGACTCCCCCATCCCTGGGATTCTCTAGGCAAGAATACTGGAGTGGGTGCCATTTGCTTCTCCTATGGCTATGTAATTAAACTAGTGGCTGAGTGAGTGAGTGCAAATGACAAGTATGGCTTCTGAATCATTTCCTTTAAAACTGCTGCCCTGCACCAACAAACTTTGAGTTGATAGATGAAAGGAAAAGCAAAACATCTCTTTTATTTAAGACTGAGTATGACAGGATATTTTTTACAGCACTTTAGCTTGAAACTTAACAAATAGAATTGTCTTCTGGGATGTCGGGATACTGACAAAAATGTACAATATGAAGGATTGCCTTAGCGATTGTTTAATATCTAGAAAGAACACAGGTATCATTATAGTCCTGCAGTCTAGTCACCAACTTTATGGCAAGGTTAAGCACTTGGCAGAACACTTGCTTGTGATCACCTGGATGTCAGACTCATGAGAACTGGTTGAAAAAATATAGAATGTTTGTAATGGCTGTTCCTTGTTGCTTTTAGCAACAGAGGGGAAAGAGACATTCAGACAAAAACTGGCCAGTTTGCAACCAGAGATAGAAAGAAAACAAGCTCTGTTTCAGGGAGGTTCTGACTGCCAGTGTACTGAAATTTAACCTGAATGAATGTCCAGTAGTTTGAGGCCTTAATGAATTTGAAGTTCCAACTGCTTCTGTGTACAAACAGCAGGAAGTAAATTCCCTGCTTCCAAAAGCAGACTGGAAGCTAAAAAAGCAGATTAAGGTTGTTGCAGTCCCATGTGAACTCATGGTTACAAATCCCTCAAGGGAGCTCCCATTATAGGCGAGAGAGAGATGACTAAGTTCAGAACCCATCCAATATAAGAAGAGATCCTGCAAGCTCAGGAACTGTAAACAGAGGAGATCTATGTGAATGGTTATTTCACGTGAAACTGACTGGAAGCAAGGAGAACAGAGACTACTACATTTTGGAGGAAACTGAATTGCCAAATAAATTACAAACCTAAGCACAGAAGACTGTGGTTGTTCTGGCTCCAAAGCAACTCTCCAGTCATCAAACCTCCATTTCTGCAACACCCATTTATACAGTGGCTACAGGGCATAATAGGGAGGAAGAACTTGCAATGGACCACAGAGGGGCCGTGGAGGACTGTGAACAAGGAAGTCTGTGGAGAAGACTCAGAGTTGGTAGGAGAGGATTAAGGAAGGGAACTGCTACCTCTGGGGTAAGGAGACTTCTGTCCAGCTGGGTTTGTTCTCTATGACAGACAACCGAATATTTCCAAACTTCCTTTTTTCAAATAGTACTGTATATATTTGAGCGTTCTTTTCCCTAATTTTCTGTGAATATTGGTGGGTTTAATCTGTGATGTTATTAGTTCCCAACCCCTATAAGTCATTCCTAGAATTAATACAAATAACAGAGCATTCAACCTTTTTTATTTGAGCAAGATGCAGAAAGTGGGGAATTGAGTTAACTTCCTCCATAAACTGTGTGTGTGTGTGTGTGTGTGTGCATGCGTGTGCGTGTGTGTGTGTGGTGGGGATGCCTGTGGGGCAGAGGAACTTGAACAGAGACTAAAAAACATTTCTCAGCTTCTTCTCTTCTATTCTTCCTTTAATAAATGTTACAGTTTTTACATTTGGCCCCCAATTTTTGATGCTCTTCCACTGAAGTGGGTCCTGTGTCTTCTCCTGAATCTGGTGACCCTCGTGTTTTCAGTGGAGCATGGTAAAGATGACATGAGGCGATTTCTCAAGGCTTCTTAAGACAATTAGTATTCTGCCTCCTTCCTTAGAAAATCCTTCCTAAGGACCAGTGACTTGGTATGTAAGCAGTCCAACTGCCCAGAGGCTGACGTGTTGGGAGAAAGCCCCAGCCAGTATGTCAGGACCACACACGAAAGTTCTGGGTTCACAAGAGAGGCAATTATTCAACCAGTCATGAGTGGCTCCATCATCCCATATCCATATTCTTACTCTTGTTACCATCTCACAACTGCAAGTGAGATGCAGAGTCCAAACCTCCCAGCTGAAATTTTCCTAAGTTGTTGAGTCACCAAAAGTTTGAGAAATAATAACATGTTATATCACTAAACTTTAATTCGGTTTGTTACCAGGCACGCAGACATTTCACCCTGTTTGGTAATAGCTACAGATTTCACTTCCTAGCCTCCTCGGCAGCCAGACATGACAATGTGAATAGATTCTTGCCAAGTAGATGTGCACAAACTCTAGGCCATCTCCTTGAAGATTACTTGCTTTAGAATTACTACTTCCTCCTTTTAGTCTAGTCTGAAATAGGAAAGAATAGAGCAAATTTGGAAGCTAAAGGATACTAAGGATACCAAAGTTTCTCTGCAACAAAGAAAACAATCAATAGAGTAGAAAGGCAACCTACAGAATGGGAGAAAATACTTGCAAATCGCATATTTGATAGTAGGTTAATATCCAAAATATGTGAGTTTTCTGCTATAACTCAATAGCAGAAAACCAACTAACCTGACTAAAGAATAGGCAAAAGACTTAGACATTTTTCTAAAGTTACACAGATGGTCAAAAGGCATATGAAAAAATGTTCAACATCACTAATCATCAGGGAAATGCAAATTAAAGTCACAAGGAGATATCACATCACAGTTTTTAGGATATCGTTATCAAAAAATAAAAATTAACATGTTGGATATAAAATATGTGAAGAAATTGAAACCCTTGTGCACAGTTCTTAGAAATATGAATGGAACGGCTGCTCTGAATAAGTCTTTCCTTGATTATAATGTATATTGTGCCTCAGGTGGGGGCATTTCTATAATGGTAGGGGGATAGATGGCATGTGAAATAAGGCATACCCTATCAACTTTGGTTTGAAGATAACTAAACCAAATTATCTTAAGAAGTGAAGGGTTTCTGAGATGTTTTTATGATCCTGGCCTGAATTAAAGTTGGAACCTAAGCTTCAGCTAAAGTTGATAGATGACATAGTCATCATTCCTTGTTTTTATCACTATGGGGATTTTGTGAAGAGAGGCTACACACACACACACACACACACACACACACAAAATCACATCCAAATATCAACTTCACTTTCCGTGTTTCACTTAGGATTTTCATACCTGCTTATATTTGATTGACTGATATTTGCTCTGAATTTTTGCATCTTTGTTCATGTGATATTTGTCCCTAGCAATTCCTGACGTTTCCAATCTCACATTTGTTAGGTTTTGTTCAAAGTCAGGGAAATTTGGTAAAGGCACTTTTTTTTTTAACATAAGTGTATTCTAAAATGACAATAAAAAGTTTGATTCTGAAAGGTTTAAACGAACATATACATGGGATTTTCTGCACTAAGTACAATTCTACACAATTTGACATGCTTTTTAATGGCTTTAGGGATAGAGGTTACTTTAGGTTTTCTACATCCTGTTAAGTCACTTGCCGTTATGTTTTTCTCAAAAAGTCCCCCATTCCTTTGATTATTTTCTATAATTTTTTTTAAATCAATGCTTTTATTCAGAGGAAAAAATCAAGAGAAAGAACAAATATTTTAGACAATCACATATTAATACTGCTGCTGCTACTGCTGCTAAGTCGCTTCAGTCGTGTCTGACTCTGTGCGACCCCATAGACGGCAGCCCACCAGGCTCCCCCGTCCCTGGGATTCTCCAGGCAAGAACACGAGTGGGTTGCCATTTCCTTCTCCAATGCGTGAAAGTGAAAAGTGAAAGTGAAGTCACTCAGTCGTGTCCGACTCTTCGAGACCCCATGGACTGCAGCCCACCAGGCTCCTCCGTCCATGGGATTTTCCAGGCAAGAGTACTGGAGTGGGGTGCCATTGCCTTCTCCACATATTAATACTGGGCAAGGCCAAATCTGTAGAAAAATGATTTAACTACATATATATGTGTGTATATAGGCTTCCCTGGTATCTCAGCTGGTAAAGAATTTGCCTGCAATGCAGGAGACCCTGGTTCAATTCCTGGGTTGTGAAGATCCCCTGGAGGAGAGCATAGCAACCCACTCCAGTATTCTTGCTTGGAGAATCCACATGGACCAGAAGAGCCTGGTGGGCTACAGTTCATGGGGTTGCAAGAGTCAGACAGGACTTAGCAACTAAATCACCATTACCACAACTATATATATATATATAAAACTTTTAACAGTTATAGTACTACTGATGTTTTTAGAAAAATTGGGAGCTCATTCATTTTCTATATGCTACAGTGTCTGAGTGTCTCAATATTTTCATCCTTTTGCTGTCAACAGGATCAATTTTGTTATGTCATAGGATGTTTTAAACCGTATTATAACTGAGCTAGTCCATTGTGCTTTCTGTACTCTCCCTGCATAATAAATGGTTAATGACTTGGTCTCACAGTTTAAAAAATAAATTATTAACTCTGAGTCTATTAAGATAAGTGAGTATAGAATGGCCAGACAGTCTCAGGTATGTATATTTTTATGTATGTTTAAAGTCATCTGAATGTTACTTTTTATTCTCCTCTCAAATGTGAATTTTCCCTGTTCCTCTGGATATCTTTGATGCTTATGGCTGTAAATCATTAATCTTGCCTTTATAACTTTACTACCTCTTGAACCATTGCTAAGAGACAATATTATGGAGAAGACTTTTGACTAGTCCTCAGTATCACCCCTTCACAACTTCACACTGTAAAAAAATTATATTTCTTACAAAATTTAATGAATGTATATCAGAAATACAAGAAATACCACTGCCATAATTATAAAGGAAAAATATACCTAAAGGAAATTATACAACTTTGTTTTTTTTTTTCTTCAAACAATTCTGATAACAACAAAAATTCACAAACTTGTCAATTCTTTGGAGGTTACTTTTTATTTTTTTAATAAAACTAATTAACCAGTATGAGACAGTTAGCTAACATTAAATTTTCTGCAATCTGCTTTAAGAATCAATACCAAAAAAAAAAAAAAGAATCAATACCATATTATCAGAAAACAAACTGAAATTGAGGATTAAGTAGGTGAAAATGTACACCCTCTGAAGTACATTCCGCGGTTAATATGAAAATAAGAGTGCTTAGTTGCTCAGTCATGTCTGACTCTTTGTAACCTCACGGACTGTAGTCTACCATGCTCCTCTGTCCATGGAATTCTCCTGGCAAGAATATTGGCATGGCTATCCATTTCCTTCTCCAAGGGATCTTCCCAACCCAGGGACTGAACCCTGGTCTCAGGCATTGGCAGGCAGAGTCTTTACCCTCTGAACGAGCAGGGAAGCCCTTCCATGGTAAATATAGATTCATCCCAACAATCTGATGCTGGAAAGATGGGAGGCAGGAGGAGAAGGGGAGGACAGAGGACTAGATGGTTGGATGGCATCACTGAGTCAATGGACAGGAGTTTGAGTAAGCTCCGGAAGTTGGTGATGGACAGGGAGGCCTGACGAGCTGCGATTCACGGAGCTGCAAAGAGTCAGACATGACTGAGCGACTGAACTGAACTGAACTGAACAATTTTCTGCCAATGAAATCTAAGCTACCCTGCTTTGCTCATTTGGGAGCACAACAGTTTGAAATGAAAGTCTTCTGTAGCAAAGGAAAGCAGTCCTGAATAAATGGGCCTTTTACTTTGGTTGATTTTCATTCTTTTTTTTTTTTTTTTACTTTAAACAATAGCAAAGAAAAGTTAACTTTAGTCTGCTAGGTTTGTTTTCATGGGAATGTTTGCTTTACATATGCAAAGCATCTCCCTATAGCATTAATATGACATATTCATCTTCAGAGATGCTATGCTTTTTTATGCACTATAACAGCCAAATCTGAAATGAAAGCTTTCAAGTCTGTTGACTCTGGAACTATTTTGATTTTTCCTTCCACGCTGCCATAAACGCCCTTTTTCTAATTTGACACTGAGAATAAAAAAGCAAACTCTGTCAGCATAAGTCACCTGAGGAACAACATTGGTGTTTGTCTCGCTCAGAGTTTTCTAGCACCCTGGATATTCAGAATAACTGAACTTACTGGACCCCAACCAAGTTCGCTATCTCTGACGGCCGCTGTACTGTAAATTTATCCCCCAAACTATGATTTTCTCCTGAATTGCTGCAGCTCCTTCAGTAAAATGAGAACTCTTCCACAGCTTTCTGTCAGCTTCAACCTGGAGGTAAGATTTAGGAAGGTTGCCTGCCTTAGTCTACTGACAGAGAATGATTTTCCCACGGTCTTCAGAGCAGTCTTCCTCAAATTCAGCATTAAAAAAGAATACAACAGAGATGCTGGTAATCAAGCTTTGCTATAATTGGTTCAGAGATGTTGTCTTTAGGCAGTTTCATTTTTAAAAGTCCTGATAAGTCGGATCGGCAAAGACTGGCGGCAGTTTCTTGTTCAGGAGCCTTCTATCACGCAGTCTAGCAATTTGGCAGTTATCTTCCCCCAGGCTCACTAGTTTATGCTCTAAGTCACTCGTTTGCAGATTTGAGTTTCTCAGGCTGAAAAATAGCCTCTCCATTCTACTTGAGCAAGGCCAACATTTCTTTGAACTGATACTTCAAAGGGTCTTGGCACATGGGTATCACCATCTAGTGATGCTCTCTGCCCATGCTCCGTATTGCTGCTCAAAAACCATTCCCATTTGAGCAAATGAGTATTGACTAAAGTGAAGGTTTCATTGGTTAGAGTGTTGAGAACTTTATAAAGAGAGGTAAAAAGCAGATCAGAGAGATGAAAAGAGGAGTGGGTGATCAAACTCCCCAGTTCCTGGGCATGCTACTTCCTGGTAAAACAGGAAAAGTCCAAGGCAAACCAAATGAACTGGTAATCCTAGTCTTTTATTTTATGTTATGCTATTTTAAAATTTAATTTAATTAAATTTCCATTTGTTTTATTTTATTTTATTCTATTCTGTTTTATTTTATCTCAGCCTCACTGAGGCGTGATTGACAAAAACTGTGTGTATTTAAAGCACACAATGTGTTGTTTTGATATACACTGTGAAATGATTAGTACAAGCAAGCTAATTACCGTATCTATCGGCCCACATAGTTACCTTTTCTTTGGCATTATATACTTGAAATTGGTTACCCTAATTCTTAAGTGCCCTCAAAATTAACTTTGTCCCAATTAGTTAGGAAAAATTAGCATTTGCCCTTTCAGCAAATAAACTACCTAACCAGGAATAAAATAATATTTCTATCTCTCAATTCCACTAACTAGCAAGCATCGTTGCAACCTATCTCTTTTCTTGATTTAAATATTCTCAAAAAGAAAATTTCAAATTAAATTATTGCTAATCAGATAAAAGACAGTCTACACTGATTTAAATTCTAAGTCTACCACATACCAGTGCAGACACATACTTCAGAATCCAGACTAACTAAGGGAGCCCTTGTCTTCTGTGTATCCTCTATCTAATTCCCAACACCATGGTACAAAAGATATGGATTTGCTTCAGTGTCACTTCAAGAGGGAAAAAAAACAAAAAACTGATTTTATAGGCTATCAGTTTTGACAGTGAAAGTAAAGACTTAACCCTCCCTGTTGCTACTGCCTCAAGGTATACTTGTAGAAAATAAACAAAAATCGTTTCCACAGGTAAAACTTAGGTAATAAAAAATAAAGCAACATCTGTGTTAAAGGAAACTCTAAGAAAGTTAAGTCTGCATAGTTTGACCTGAAAACACCACAGCTTGCTTGAGTTACATGGCCACCTGTCACAACTGCGCTCCAGATTCTTCTAAAACAGTAGGAGTTTGTCACATAAATGGAATGTGCAGGATTTAAATTATTGGAGACCAGGAGGCCACCCCAACGAGTGTGAAAGTTTTCAAAACAGAAATGACAGCGCTCAGTGTCTCCAAAAGCCATGTAATACTCCCTGTTGGCGGAATTCCTATAGCGAGACTGAGGATTAAAGTGACAGCATTGTCACCGGATTCTAACACGTTAAATTGTACCAATTAATAAGATTAAATTTGTGAGTCCCTACCTTGTGGATACATAAATCTTTTGTCAATGATATGTACAGATGACTGTACATATCAGGTTTTTGTGTGAACATAGTAGGAGATAATCGGATGCCACCACCTTTCTTAAATGCATGCTTTGTCTTATCCTAACCACCAGGGGGAGCATCCCAGGGGGCTCAGAGGTAAAGTATCTGCCTAGGAATACAGGAGACACTGAAGAGGTGGTTTCTATCCCTGGAGAAGGGAATGGCAATCCAATCCTGTATTCTTGCCTGGGAAATCCCACGGGCAGAGGAGCCAGTGGGCTTCAGTCTATGGGGTCAAAGAGCAGGATACAAAGAGCAGGTCACAAAGAACAGGCATGTACCCAACCACCAGGAGAGGCTGCAGTTCCACAATCCATGCACCCATCCCTCAAGGGCTGCCTCCTATATTCCTCTTTCAAAATACCTTAGAAATGATGATCAAACTTACTGACACTCAGAGTCATTTGGTCTAAGAAAGTACTTACTTTTTGCCCTCTTCCCTGTCTTCTCAAAAACCTCATGGTTCCTAGTGTTGCAAAAACTAACACCTAAGGATTGGGGCATGGGCAAGAAAGAACAATAAGATCCAGTTATAACTCCATCTGAGAAATCTTTTACACGCCCCATCCCTTATCACCACTATTTTCCAAAGTCCAAGTCCCTTATCCAGTTTCAGCTGTGGCTCCCCCCATGTGGGACAACCCTCATTGAGTTTCTCTGCTTGGTCCTATTAAAACACCTAGTTCACATTTTATCTTGGAGCAGGTTTTCACTTACTGAAATACCCTTTTCTCATTTCTTTTACCCCCAAATTCATTTTTTTCT
>NW_011494804.1:801719-824552 GCF_000754665.1 Bison bison bison
TTTCTTAATGAAAATTTCATTTTTAAATTATTTTTCAAGTTACTTTTTATTTTATATGGGGATAGAATTGATTTAAAATTCTGTGTTAATTTCAGGTGTATAGCTAAGTGATCGAGTTATATACATGTGTACAGTGCTAAGCACTTCACTTGTATCTGACTTTTTGCGATCCCATGGACTGTAGCTGACCAGGCTCTTCTGTCCATGGGATTCTCCAGGCAAGAATACTGGAGTGGGTTTCCATTTCTTATTCCAGGGGGTCTTCCCCACCAAGGGATCAAGCACATGCCTCCTAAGTTTCTTGCATTGGCAGGTGGATTCTTTACTATTATCACCACCTGGGAAGCCCAGTTATACATATATATAGCCATTCTTTTTCAGATTAGTTTTCTATAAATGTTATTAAAGAATACTAAGTAGAGTTCCCTGTGCTACACACTGTGCTGTTGTTTATTATTTATTTTATATATTGCTGTTGTTCAGTTGCTAAGTCATGTCTGACTCTTTGAGACTCCATGGACTGTAGCCCACCAGGCTCCTCTGTGCATGGGATTTATGTATATGCTAATTTATCCCTCCCTCCTAGCTTTCCCCTTTGGTAACCATAAGCGTGTTTTCAAAATCTGTGAGTCTTTCTCTTTTGTAAATATGTTCTCTTGCATCACCTTTTTAGATCCCACATGTAGGTGATGTCATACAGTATTTGTCTTTCTCTGTGTGGCTTACTTCACTTAGTATGATAATCTCTAGTTCCATCCATGTTGCTGCAAATGGCATTATTTCATTCTTTTTATGGCCAAATAACATTCCACTGTGTACATTTGCTTTATCCATTCTTTATCCATATTGTACTCATACATTCTTCTGTTGATGGACATTTAGGTTGCTTCCATGTCTTGACTATTTTAAGTAGTGCTTTGAACACTGGGGTGTTTTTATCTTTTCAAATTATTATATTTTTTAATTTTATTTTATTTAACTTTACAATATTGTATTGGTTTTGCCATATATAAAAATGAATCTGCCACAAGTATACATGTGTTCCCCATCCTGAACCCTCCTCCCTCCTCCCTCCCCATATCATCCCTCTGGGTCGTCCCAGTGCACCAGCCCCAAGCATACAGTATCATGCATCGAACCTGGACTGGCAACTCATTTCATACATGATATTATACATATTTCAATGCCATTCTCCCAAATCATCCCACCCTCTCCCTCTCCCACAGAGTCCAAAAGACTGTTCTATACATCAGTGTCTCTTTTGCTGTCTCGTACACAGGGTTATTGTTACCATCTTTCTAAATTCCGACCAAACTCATTATCTCCCATGGTTACTTCTTTTCCTATGTTTTTTTAGCTTTTTCATGATATTTATTGCTTCATTTCTGATTGTTAAATATAATAAATGGTCAACTCAGAATATTAAGAAAAAATTAATAGCATACATTTAATTTTATTATGTACATACTCTGCATATACACAGTCTTAAGTGTTCTGTAAATTTACCACACAAGACAAATCACTGGTTACATGTATTTGTATCTTCTTAGCCTACGTGTGTGTGTGTGTGTGTGTGTGTGTGTGTGTGCTTCTCTTATGCTGTTTGGCAGTGTTCAGGCAGATTACAAACTCGTCGACACTCATCTAGTTCATCTGTGCTTTGAGATGCTTTGTGACACACAGAAGTTAGAGCTAGAAGGAGCCTTGGGAATGAGACTCCAACTACTTATTTTATGAATGAGTGAAGTGAGGACGAGAGATGTTCATTGCTTCACCCTAGATCATGCAGTTTGTAAGGAGCAGCATTAGAATTTGATCCACATAAGGCCAGCACTTTCAGTTACACATATTGTGCAACAGACAGGGCAGCCTGCATATTCACCAAGCTGTGCACCAGGGTTCAGTGCTGCAACATCTGGAGAAAGGGGCACAAAGACAGGATCCATTTATGATGAACTTTCAGGGTTCTGATGCTAAGGGTAGCAGGAGGTGATAAGGATCATGGGAATAAGAGAGTGTTTCTAATTCAACAGACAGCACTGCAGAGACAAGCAGTGGAGGGCCTGAGTACAGGCTCACTTGCCAAGCTGATGCTCTTTTCAGGACCTTTGGTTTTCCACTGCATCTTTCTTCCTAATATGACATATTTTAAAAAAATTACTCCAAGTTAGATATTTCTCTATAATTTGATACTACTTGCCATACCCATCAGAGAAGGCAATGGCACCCTACTCCAGTACTCTTGCCTGGAAAATCCCATGGACGGAGGAGCCTGGTAGGCTGTAGTCCATGGGGTCACTAAGAGTCGGACAAGACTGAGCAACTGCACTTTCACTTTTCACTTCCATGCATTGGGGAAAGAAATGGCAACCCACTCCAGTGTTCTTGCCTGGAGAATCGCAGGGACAGAGGAGCCTACTGGGCTGCCGTCTATGCGGTCACACAGAGTTGGACACGACTGAAGCGACTTAGCAGCAGCAGTAGCCATACCCACGCATTTATGTGTATATATATATGAAAGAAGCACACACACATATATATAATATTCCATTTATATATGAAATCTCTCCCAGTACCTTGATTATTAACTTCTGTGGCCTGAAAAAAAGGTATAATAAAATAAGCAATGGATTGGATTGATTATTGGAAGGCACACTTGAAAAGAAGAACTGATAGTATGTCAGTAATGATTTACTGAAATTATTGTCTATGACAATGGTCTTCATCTCACCTCCTGAACATGCAGTAAATTACCTTATATTCTGAAAATATTTGTTTAAATTAGCTCTTATACCACACAGTAGGAAATGCCAGTATTTGAGATAAAATAAAAGCAACAATATAGTTTGTTCTACCTTGTATTAGGAGTGATTTTGATCAGCCAAATTCAAACATGAGTAAGGGAAACATTCATGTAAATTAGAGAAAATGATAGTATGGGGATCAAAAGCAAAGATCTTGCAATTACCAAGCTTAAACCAAGGGTGGAATCTACTACTGACACTTACTAACGTGTGATTGTAAGAAAATTCATCTGTAAAATAGAAATGATAATGCTACCTTTTAAGTGTATTCTAAAAGGTAAATAATAATAATAATGCATAGTCTGACATATAGCCAGCACTCAATAATTGTTAGCTATATTATTGAGGTTCTGTACTCTTAATTTTGTGTTTTAATTCTCTTTATAAAATATGACTCTGTGCTGATAACTGGTAGACTCTTTTAGGGTGATTCTCATGAATAACTTAGGAGAAATTCTCTCTCCCAAAGCCTATTTCAAGAGGTTTTTCTGAAGGTTTCTCTTGATACATGTAACTTTGATTCTTGTGAGAGTTGCTAACTAGCATGTTGATTCAGAAAATAAGAGAAAAGGATGTTTGGCTTCCAAATTAAAACTGGGATATCTTATTTGAAATAAAGTGTTAAAATATAAATACCATCAGGAAAATGTTTCCACAACTTCCTGCATCTCAAAGTGGAAACAATTACTCATTTCCCATAAAAGCAGTACAGCCTGTTGACACTGCCTTACCGGAGCTTCTGTGGAAAGGAGGGAATGTGATAATTTGTGGGAGATTTCATTTGAGTTTTCAGGAGCTTCAACCAACCACCTGCATGAGCTTAATTACTTTGTGAATGAGCAAAAATATTGATAAGAAGATCAGTGAATGGCAGCAACACCATTACTGATATGACATACTTAGGTGATGCCACTTCCCTTAGCTCCTCCTGCCCAGATTTAGACCTTGGAGAATGATGATCCCAAATGTGCAGAGTAGAGAACAGGCTTTCTCAGGCCAATGAATGAATCAACTAATTCTTACTCCTCCTCTTTTGAGGAGAAAGAGAGTAAAATCAGAAGCATTCCATTTACTGGGTGAATAAAATAATTGTGCGTCCGTGGCCTGGACTATGCTGCTGCTTTTAAAAAGGGAGGAAACACTATTATGTCTCATTACATAGTGAGTCTTGCTAAGTGAAATAAAGAGAACAGTGTTATGAAATGATAGCTTTTGTTTTTGTAAAGTAGGAGGAATAATATAAAGAAACATATTTTCTTAGATAAAAGCATAGAATATCTCCAGAGGAATATGTAAGAAATTGCTAATATTGATGGCTTCCATAGACAGGGCATGAATGCTTGGGGAATGTGCGTTTCGGGGAGACTTTACTGAATATTTTTCACATTTTCAACAATGTGACAGCCCTGCTTATTGAAAAATAAATGCAATTAAAGTAAAAGTAAATGCCACTTTTATATTTTTTCTCAAACACCATCATTTTCTGATGCAGTTACTGCCAATTGCCTCTTCTCTGTTTTCTCCTAAATATCCTGGTGAATGCTATATGTCTCAAAGGATTTCTTTATCATTACCTTACAAACAGTAGCCCCTTCTAGTAAAAATGTCACTGAGGCCTCTGGAAGCTATATATAATTCAAGTATTAAATTTGCATCAATATTTCATATCAGAATCTTGATATTTACCTATATTTTTCAGCCTGACGTTTTGTGAAGCTTCCTCCTTTTCTGAAGAAGCAGAGTGTGGGTCTTCCAAGACCTTGAACTGAGATTTACTTTCCTTGTCCTGCTTTGACCCATTTCTGCATCTTGGAGACTTGCTAACTCTATGCCCTTGAGGATGAGAAAAAATAAATCCTTGCAGGTTCTTGGAATATAAATTACAAGGAGGTGAACAAGATGAGTGTGGTATAGAAAACTGACTTCCCTTTCCCTGATGTAAGCTTTCAGAAGTCTTTGTTGTTGTTTTTTTCCCCCTAATCTATGAATCAAAAAGTGAGGAATTGAGGCAATATTTCAACTAGTGCATTACTTGTTTATTTCATAACATTTTGGATAATTATTTTAAACTCTTTTCAGGGAGGTACTGTTTAGATAAGGGGAGAACAAATTCATTCCCTAGAGCATCTGAGAATGTGGGGAAAAGTCCAGTTGTTTGATACAAAAAATAATCACACTTCAAATATGTGTGTATATATATATATATTTGTATATACATACATATATACATATATATATACAATTTGACTTGACTATGTATGGAAATTTTGCAATCTGCATCACAAGAATGTAAACTGCTCCTCATTGTTTGGTGTTCACCCTCAGCCTGTGGTGCACATCTGTGCACACTTTTTCAGTGACAGGAATTCGCAAATGTGAATTGTGAAAGTAAGGTGTTACGTGAGAAATAATACATTATATCAGAAATTAATTGCTAGTGGTATGTTAAACTCTCTGTAAAATCCTCAGATATAATTATTTTCATCTGCTGAAAGCATATGTGAGATAGATAAGTGAAGAACCTTTTGCTAAATACCTACTCTGTGTAAGTTATTTTCCATTTGTTACCTAGTCCTCACAATCAATCTGATAAAGCATTATTAGTGCTCCCATTTTACTGATGAAAAAGAAGCCAAAATAAATAAGTCACAATTCCAGTCTGGAGGATGGAGGAATTTCATTGACCCACTGGCCCACTCTGGATAAGGAATTCACCTCTAGGCTAACTAACTGTAGGGAGTTTAGGGCAAGACCCTCTATTAAACACATGACTGCTACAGTAGCTCAACTTGAAAGGCAGGTTTCAGAAAAGCTGACGGTATCTAGGCCCCATAGGTCCCGCAGAACATGTGTAGTATGTTGTGTAAAGTCACACAGTTGTGAAACATGGCAACCAAGACCCTACTCTTTTAGCTCTACCTTGAAATCTAAATGCATCCTGGATTAATATCATAATGCAAACCCTTTGCCTCAAGGCCAGAAGGAGTATGGAGCACTATTCACTAGGCAGTTTATGCTTCAACCCAGATTTAAAGAATGAGAGACCTTGTAGGTCAGACAATAGGCATAACACGTGCTGTCAAATAGAGCATATCAGAGCTACAGATTTACTAGAAAGAGAATACATTCATAAAGCTGAGTGAATGAGTGCAATAAACTGTGGCACTATAGAAATACAAGCGTGACTGCAGGAAGGCTGGTGTAGAAAGGAAAAAGCATGCTTGATGCAGGCTTTCCCACATCTAAGCCCCAGGTTTGGAGTGGAAGCTGAAGGTGATGGGAATCACTACTGGACTTGAAGCCGGGAAAATAAACATTCAGATTTGTCTTTTTGAAAAAAATATTCTGAAATCAGTGTGGAAATCAGATTGCATGGGAGTGAAATGGAGACAAAACACCATTTGGGATATTATTAGAATAATTCAGGCAAGAAGAGCTGAGGATGAGTGAAAACAGTGGCAGCAGTAAGGAAGCGGGGGTACTCAGGTACAAAAGCAGAGTGGGCCAGGCTTGATAACTTTTTTCTCCAGGACAGAATTAAGTTCCCTTCCTATAAAATAACTATTTCCATCATTTTGAATGTGTTGCTGTTACTGTTGCTGTTAAATCACTTCAGTCGTGTCCGACTCTGCGTGTCCCCATAGTCGTCAGCCCACCAGGCTGCCCCGTCCCTGGGATTCTCCAGGCAAGAACACTGGAGTGGGTTGCCATTTCCTTCTCCAATGCATGGAAGTGAAAAGTGAAAGTGAAGTCGCTCAGTCGTGTCCAACTCTTAGCGACCCCATGGACTGCAGCCCACCAGGCTCCTCCATCCATGGGATCTTCCAGGCAAGAGTACTGGAGTGGGGTGCCATTGCCTTCTCCATTGAATGTGTTAAAGGGGCATAATTAGTTATGTAACAGAATGTAAACCCCTGGTTTTACAGATAAATTGTTATTTACAAAGAAGTATCATTGGCATTTAAGAACGTTGGTTGGAATTTTGTATTTTAAATTTATTTTCACCTGATTCGAATGATTGTACTTATCAATTCTGATCAACTTTAAACAGGATGAATTATTCTTTGCTCTCCCCGAAGACTGAACCTAAAATCACATCCATATTCATTTAAATGAAGAGCAAAATTTTAAAGTTTAATGTTGAAAAATACTAAGTAACTCAGCTCCTTTTGTTCCACAGGATAGATTAAAAAAAAAAAATTAAAAAAGGAGGGGAAAGTCTTTCCAAAGTTTGTCCAAAAGAAAAACAACTTCAGAGATTAAATCATGCCTTCATTTAGATCTAAGAGGAAAGTTATGATAATTTGTCTCCATGGAGGCAGAGCACATCTCTGGGACTTATGCTTTGTTAGCTTGTTTGCTGGACTTTTTTTCCCATCTGCTCATTTGTTTTCCTTATTTTATTTATCTATCTGCGAATGGATAATTATCCCCCAGCCTTTTTGTCCCGTTACTGTAGATGTTCTGTTTTTGTCAGATTTGTTTTCCCTTGATTGTTTTCTTACTGCAACCATCGAACAAGAGGGTGATACATTTTTCATTTAATTATAATTTTCTTTATTATGCAAATTTCAAGATTAATAATGGCACAAACAGATAAGAAAAAGTCTCTTTGGAGTTTCTATGGTTTTGCCACATAATGACACATTATTTAGACCAGATCTCTCAGATCATTTATGGGTATACATTGAAGGCAGAAAGAAGTCAAACTATCATTTCAGTTTAATAAAACACAGTAAGGGTGAATATTGATACCCTAGGCAAGATAGCAGTAAAGTTCAAACATGCACAATATTTCAATGAGATGTATTTCTCTGCTGAACTAAGACCCTAAAATATTATTCAATTTGTTTAATGTCTGAAATATATGCTCCACTGTGGTTATCAATTACCATTAAATCAATAATAGCCTTAAAACAATTTTCTTTTAAAATATTTCACATATTAAAATTGTATGTCCTTGGAACTAATGGATTTTTAGGTTTTTCTGGAAAACCTAGTTTAGTACGCAAAGACTCAAATGGAATAATTTAAATCTAGTGATAGAATGATCAATGTACACTATTATTTAACTTTGACAAGAGACTATTTGGAGAGCAATTGACATAGCAAGTTTTTAAACTATCAAAATAAGGAAATAGATATGTTAATTTAGGAATGAAGGGAAACTGTCTTTGGGGTTTACCTATCTGCTATACCATCTGTGCAGGAAATGAATATTATCATTTATGGAGATCTTCATGATATACACAAATATAAAAAAATGCAGAAAAAGACATAGCACTACATGTTATGAAGTATATTGTTGTTGTTCAGTCACCCAGTCAATCCCGATTCTTCGCAACCCTGTGGACTGCAGCATGCCAGGACTCTCTGTCTCTCACCATCTCCCAGAGTTTGTCCAAGTTCATGTTCATTGCATCGGTGATGCTGTCCAGCGATCTCATCCTCTGACACCCTCTTCTACTTCTGCCCTCAATCTTCCCCAGTATCAGGGACTTTTCCAATGAGTTGATTGTTTGCATCAGATGAACAAAATACTGGAGCTTCAGCTACAGCATCAGTCCTCCCAATGAGTGAATATTCAGGGTTGATTCCCTTTAAGATTGACTGGTTTGACCTCCTTGCTGTCTAAGGGACTTTCAGGAGTCTTCTCCAGCACCACAGTTCAAAGGCATCAATTTTTTGGCCTTTTGCCTTCTTTACAGTCCAACTCTTGCAACCGTACGTGACCATTGGGAAGACTATAATAGCCTTGTATTATAGGGGCTTTTTTTTTTTTTTTCAATGATCCAGCGGATGTTGGCAATTTGATTTCTGGCTCCTCTGCCTTTTCTGAAAACAGCTTGAACATCTAAATTTATGGTTCACATATTGCTGAAGCCTGGCTTGAAGAATTTTGAGCATTACTTTACTAGCGTGTGAGATGAGTGCAGTTGTGCAATAGTTTGAGCATTCTTTGGCATTGCCTTTCTTTGGGATTGGAATGAAAACTGACCTTTTCCAGTCCTGTGGCCACTGCTGAGTTTTCCAAATTTGCTAGCATATTGAGGGCAGCACTTTCACAGCATCATCTTTCAGGATTTGAAATAGCTCCACTGGAATTCCATCACCTCCACTAGCTTTGTTCGTAGTGATGCTTTCCAAGGCCCACTTGACTTCACATTCCAAAATGTCTGGCTCTAGGTGAGCCATCACACCATCATGGTTATCTGGGTCATGAAGATCTTTTTTGTACAGTTCTTCTGTGTATTCTTGCCACCTCTTCTTAATATCTTCTGCTTCTGTTAGGCCCATACCATTTCTGTCCTTTATCGAGCCCATCTTTGCATGGAATGTTCCCTTGGTATCTCTAATTTTCTTGAAGAAATCTCAAGTCCTTCCCATTCTTTTGTTTTCCTCTATTTCTTTGCATTGATCGCTGAGGAAGGCTTTCTTATCTGTTCTTGCTATTCTTTGGAACTCTGCATTCAGATGGGAATATCTTTCCTTTTCTCCTTTGCTTTTTGCTTCTCTTCTTGTCACAGCTTTTGGTAAGGCCTCCTCAGAAAGCCATTTTGCTTTTTTGCATGTCTTTCCCATGAGGAGGGTCTTGATCCCTGTCTCCTGTACAATGTCACGAAGCTCCATCCATAGTTCATCAGGCACTCTATCAGATCTACTCCCTTAAATCTATTTCTCACTTCCACTGTATAATCATAAGGAATTTGATTTAGGTCATACCTGAATGGTCTAGTGGCTTTCCCTACTTTCTTCAATTTCAGTCTGAATTTGGCAATAAGGAGTTCATCATCAGAGCCACAGTCAGCTCCCAGTCTTGTTTTTATTTCTGCTTTATTGCCTATGCCAAAGCCTTTGATTGTGTGGATCACAATAAACTGTGGGAAATTCTGAAAGAGATGGGAATGCCTGACCACCTGATCTGCCTCTTGAGAATTTGTATGCAGGTCAGGAAGCAACAGTTAGAACTGGACATGGAACAACAGACTGGTTCCAAATAGGAAAAGGAGTATGTCAAGGCTGTATATTATCACCCTGTTTATTTAACTTATATGCAGAGTCCATCATGAGAAACATTGGGCTGGAAGAAGCACAAGCTGGAATCAAGATTGCCGGAGAAAGATCAATAACAGATATGCAGATGACACCACCCTTATGGCAGAAAGGGAAGAGGAACTAAAAAGCCTCTTGATGAAAGTGAAAGAGGAGAGTGAAAAAGTTTGCTTAAAGCTCAACATTCAGAAAACTAAGATCATGGCATCTGGTCCCATCACTTCATGGGAAGTAGATGGGGAAACAGTGTCAGACTTTATTTTTGGGGGCTCCAAAATCATTGCAGATGGTGACTGCAGCCATGAAATTAAAAGACACTTACTCCTTGGAAGGAAAGTTATGGCCAACCTAGATAGCATTTTCAAAAGCAGAGACATTACTTTGCCAACAAAGGTCCATCTAGTCAAGGCTATGTTTTTCCTGTGGTCATGTATGGATGTGAAAGTTGGACTGTGAAGAAAGCTGAGTGCTGAAGAATTGATGCTTTTGAACTGTGGTGTTGGAGAAGACTTTTGAGAGTCCCTTGGACTGCAAGGAGATCCAACCAGTCCATCTTAAAGGAGACCAGTCCTGGGTGTTCATTGGAAGGACTGATGCTGAGGCTGAAGCTCCAATACTTTGGCCACCTCATGCGAAATGTTGACTCATTTGAAAAGACCCTGATGCTGGGAGGGATTGTGGGCAGGAGGAGAAGGGGATGACAGAGGATGAGATGGCTGGATGGCATCACTGACTCGATGCACATGAGTTTGGGTAATTTCCAGGAGTTGGTGTTGGACGGGGAGGCCTGGCATGCTGCAGTTCCTGGGGTTGCAAATAGTTGGACACAACTGAGTGACTGAACTGGACTGAACTGATAGGGACCTTTGTCCACAGAGTAATGTCTCTGCTTTTCAACAGAGAAGTATATTGTATTAGTTTTATAATGCTGTTATAACAAATTACTATAAATTTAGTGATTTCAAAAACAAAAATTTGCTACCTTTGTTTTTCTAGATTAGAAATGCAACAAGGATCTCACAGGACTAAATCAAGCCATCAGCAGACTGCATTTCTTTCTGAAGTTTCCATGGAAGAGTACCTTTCCTTGTCTTCCCAGCTTCTAGAGGCTGCCCACACTCTTGGCTCATGGTTCCCTTCCTTCATCTTTAAAACTGGTAATGCCATGTTGAGTCTTCCTCGTATAGTGTCACTATGACTATGCTCACCTCCCTCTTCCATTTTTTAAAGACCCTCATGATTACCATTGGGACCACCTGAATATTTCAGAACATTCTCCCTACTTAAGGTCAGACAATTCACAACCTTAATTCCATCTGCCACTGGGATTCTTCCTTGCCACGTAAATTAACAAATTCACAGGTTATAGGGATTAAGACATGGGCACCTTTGTTGGGAGTGGGGGTTATTACTCTATCAAAACACATATATTTTATGCATTTCTGTAATAGTCAATTTTGTAATTTCATGTAAATTTCACAAACGATCATTTAATTTTTTATCATTACAAATGTTTCCAATTTATATAAATTAGGATTTCTTTGAATAAGTAAATGTCATAGGATTAAAGGAAATTATCTGTATTCTCAAAATAGTTAATAACAATAAAGAGGGATTACATTTATACTCCTATAGCTAATGACCTTATATTTTCATAAATACATGTGGAGGAACAGAGTCTTTAAGGCCACCTTCCGAAGGTTAAATCAAGATTTTAAAAAGTTACATTTTTAGATAAAAAGTCTTTGGTATAATTCTAGGATTTGATTTTAGAATTCCATATTCTATATAAATATTTATATATTTATATCTATATGTGTATCACCTCACACCCTTGGAGAATAATATGTCATGCTGATTAGTACCTTGTTAATTATCTTTTGATTTGAAGAATATGGAAAATTTACATGGATAAGGGTGTTTAATATGAGAAATTTACATGGATAAGTGTGTGTGTATGCCTGTGTGTATGATAGATAATTTGTTTTCTCCAAAATAATTGAGTTGGTTTGGCAATGTCATTGAATAGTATCCTTGTAAATATTGAGCAGCGTGACTCTTACTGTGTTATCATGGGTCAAGTGTACATTGCCAGTGCAGTAAGACCTAGAGAAATTGAAATATGCTATAGATCTCTAGCGGAAAAGGCGATGGCACCCTACTCCAGTACTCTTGCTTGGAAAATCCCATGGACGGAGGAGCCTGGTAGGCTGCAGTCCATGGGGTCGCTAAGAGTCGCACACGACTGATCGACTTCACTTTCACTTTTAACTTTCATGCATTGGAGAAGGAAATGACAACCCACTCCAGTGTTCCTGCCTGGAGAATCCCAGGGACGGCGGAGCCTGGTAGGCTGCCGTCTATGGGGTCACACAGAGTTGGTTACGACTGATGTGACTTAGCAGCAGCAGCAGCAGCATAGATCTCTAGTTGTATGATTTTCTTTATAGACATTTTGCTGAGCATTTTTAGACATTCTTGTCCTGCATTATTTTATGAAAATTCTCAGGTTTCATTTTGTTAAATCTCAGTGCACTGCCCCCCCAAGGAAAAAGCTTAACCTCTCCTGAGTCCCTGGTATGTTTTAGTTCCAGTAACATTGAATCTCATGGCTGTCCAAGTTTTCATCTTTCTTTGGCTGTCAGGGATCAGAGACCCAATTTGATGTTGAGCTGTAGCAAGTGAATAGAACATTGTTCTATGAATCTTTCTGTCCTAATTTATGCTGGTAGTTAACTCTCATTTTCATTTTTTTCTGCTTTATTTTTTTGTCATACAATAATGTATGCATCTATATGTCACATAAAATTATTTGAAGAATAAATAAATATATCATTTCCAAATAACAGAACAAGTAGAACTAAAGAGTGAACTAAACATCCAAACTTTAAATTCTTTTTTTTTCTTTTTTGATGTTAATTAGCTACACAGATTTTCTAAATAATCATTTTGGGAAGTTTGACAGATCTGGAAGCACAGTAGAGCTGAAAAGATGTAGAAATTCTCTTTGCTATAGAATCTGATGATCATAATAATCTGACCTAATATAGTACATGCATGAAAGTATCAATTATCTTAAATCAGTACTTTGACATGAAATGGTCTGATAAATCTCAAAATACTCATCTTTCCTTTATTGTGACTTTTTGCTGACCCTATAGCTCTAAATATTGTTGGAAATGTCATCGTGAATGGAAGAAAAAAAAAAAAGCTTTTTATATTTTAATTCCCAGAATGTAACTTTAAAAACAAACAAACAAACAAACTTCCTGTTAAGTTACACACCTTTGTGAAATAATAAGTAAAAATGTATAATATGATTGGTTGGAAATGAAAGAAATGGGCAACTTAATATGTATCAGTGATTTCTCAGATATGCACCCTTCTTACTTGAATATTTAACTTGCAGGATGATATTTCAAAGTACTAGCAAGAAGAGAATAATGACTAACCACCGAGCACTTAAAGACAGACTCTGGTTTAGTAGTTAAATGTTTTCCTTTGGGGAGAAACATATCTTATTCTCAACTCCATTATTGACTGATAGATTCACCATTAGCAATGAATCCTGAACAGCCTCACAAGGCTTTTGTTGGATACCCTCAGGGAAATTAACACCCTTACTATCTGTGCCTTGGCTTCCCAGATTACTTAATATATAACAGGCAGACACTATGAAAAGAGGTTCAAGTTTTTCAAGAAAGATGATCAATAAGGGGAAACGTGATATAAATGTATGATCAAACATGGAAATAATGTATATTGATGTTGCCATGTGGAAAAAATAAATTCTAATCTTCAAGTGAGTCTCAGAAGACAGAAGTTTGTATGACCCCTCAAGGTCAACCAATGCCATGTACACTATCTCTTCCTAACTTGAAAGATGATTAGGTTTCTCTACCACTGAATAGGTTTTAAATCCAGAGTATCTGCTATTTTTCCTCTATTTTATTTACTTTGATTGTATTTTATCAGAATTGATTTAAAAACTAAATTGATCATATTTAAGGATTATTTCATAGAGCTTTCCCAATTACTTCCTCCAAAAATTTCAAAGCCTCGACACCATAAAACATGCAATAGAAAGTCTTGCTTAGCACATTTTCTCTCTTAATGTAAATTGAATGGGCCAAATTTTATGGTCTAATTTGATTTTTCCACGCTCTTATAGACACAGTTACAGTCTCAAAGGGGTTTCATCATATTGAATTAGTACAAACCAAAGTGCATTAAATGATAGGCATTGCAGAAGTCCTATTTCAGATAAAAACACAGCATTTTCAATAAAAGGATATCTACTTCCCTGCCTAGTATGTTCACAGAGAGACAAATAGTAGGCTTTTGGCATTACACCTTAAGGTCTTAAAGTCAAAAGCTCTATTCTTGTTCAGTGATAGCTTTTAAAATGAAAGAAGAGGTTTTGGTTTTCAGTGACAATGGTCATAGGATATTAGAGGGCCTTGAAGACTCAGAGCTACTCATCCTTACCTGTCTTATAACATAATGCAACTAGCATCAGATGTGATAACTCAGGCTTTAGCTCAAGGCCTTGTAACTACTGTCACAAGGATTCCTATCCAGATTTCTAGGCAAGAACACCTACAATGTGTTTAGGGCATGGTAGCATTTTTGGGAGGTGAGGGGGCTTCCTAGGTGGCTCAGTGGTAAAGAATCCGCCTGCCAATGCAAGAGATGCAGGTTCAATACCTGGTCAGGGAAGATCACCTGGAAAAGGAAATGGCAACCCACTAATCCACAATACTAAACTAATAAACAAAGTCCTGTTTGGAAGGTGAAGCCAGGTGTCATCATGATAGATAGTGGCAGATACGGAGCACGTGGGTCAAAGATATATAACCACATGCCTTTCATAATTTTTATATGGGACTTTTTTCATGGTCTAGGGTAGGAAATTAATTTTATTTTCTCCTATGGATAATTATTTATTAATTAATTAGTCTTTCCACATTTCTGAACAATGTAGGAATTGTAACAGGTTTTTATTAACTTCAAAACTATCCTTTCCCACCATCTATTTCCAACTTGTTAAAAATATCATAAAATTGTTACATGAATAGAAGTGTGTGTGTATGTATGTGGGGCTTCCCAGGTGGTGCTGAGATGTGGCCTTGAACCTGGGTCGGGAAGATCCCCTGGAGTAGGAAATGGCACCCATCTTCAGTTTTCTTGTCTGCAGAATCCCATGGACAGAGGAGCCTGGCGGGCTACAGTCCATGGGATCACAAAGAGTCGGACACAACTGAAGTGACCTAGAACATGTATATGTATATATATGTACTGTGCTCAGTCACATCTGACTCCTTGTGACAGCATGGACTGTAGCCTAGCCTGCCAGACCACTTTGTGAAATTTTCCAGGCAAGAATACTGGAGTGGTCGCCATTTTCTCCTCCATGGGATTTTCCTGACCCAAGGATTGAACTCGTGTCTCCTGTGTCTCTAGCATGTGTGTATATACTCTTAAGTCAAATTTGTCAGTGTGACTTACTGATACTTGCATTAATTTTTTCTAAGTTTTTAAAAAATTTTCTTGAAGAAGTGCATCTTTAACCATTTCTTTTGGCTAAAGTCTGTGATTATTCAATTTTAGGAAATTTTGTATGCCCAAAAACATATTTATGTCACCTTAACTTTAGAATAGCTATTGTGGCTAATAAACTTCAGTTCAAAACATTTTTTCCTAGAGCTTTGAAGATACTATCTCATATGACATTGCTTGTATTGTTTCTGATATCATTTTGTTTTCCTTTCGTTTATAGTAATTTACCTCCTCCTCTGATACTTCTTAGCAGTTCTACTTTATTTTTGATGC
Organism: Bison bison bison; assembly: GCF_000754665.1. Lineage (NCBI taxonomy): Eukaryota > Metazoa > Chordata > Mammalia > Artiodactyla > Bovidae > Bison > Bison bison. The sequence goes on from NW_011494804.1 coordinate 817,409, forward strand.
ATTAAGGTTTCATCAAGCTGTGGTTAGGGTGTGGGTTTTCTCTTATCGATCCTACTGTTGATCTCATGTCTTCATTATATTCTTGAAATTCCTCATACTTATTTTGTTGAATATAGCATTTTGTCATTACCTTCTCTACTTTGGGTTTTTTTTTTTTTTTAAATATCTGGAACATCTGAAACTGTTCTATATTCTTTTCATTCATTTTTATTTCATATTTCTATCTCAGCTCCTAGACAAGGATAGAAAATGTCCCTCCCCACCCCACACATATAAATATGGTGGATGAAATATTTTAGGATATGGAAGGGAAAGAGAACCATTCACATTACATAAAAAAATAAACACATAAACAAAGAATCAACACATAAACAAGTTAGTAAGCAAGAGTGATCGCCGTACGTCTCATAGGACTGACACGGCAGGTTATGCATGCTAGTTCTAGAATTTTATTACCTGTGTCACATTGCAGTGACAAGAATAGTAGAGAAATGAAAGTGGCTCCTTACACTGCAAAGGAGCCAGGGGAAAATTGTCTTGACCGCAGGCAGAAATTGAAAATTTTATTCCAGTCTACAGTTGACACACAGGTTAAAACAGAAAACTTTCAAGCCTAAGATTGCACAGCTTATGGTGGAATCTGAAACTGTGTTACTTACATGCTGCAAAACACAGGAACTGAGAAACAAATGTAAAAAATGGTGTGTAACCCACTGTGCTGTGCTTGGTTGCTCTGTTGTGTCTGACTCTTTGCCACCCTGTGAGACTGTAGCCCACCAAGCTCCTCTGCCCATGGGATTCTCCAGGCAAGAATACTGGAGTGGTGTGCCATTTGCTACTCCAGGGGATCTTCCTGACCTAGAGATCGAACCCATATTAGTCTGTCTCCTGCACTGGCAGGCAGATTCTTTACCACTAGTGCTACCTGGGGAAGCCTATATAATCCACTACTTCATATTAATATGAAATAGGTAAACAAATAGGTCCTACTGAATAGCACACAGAACTATACTCAGTTTTTTGCAATAAGCTGTAAGGGAAGAGAATCTGGAAAAGACTATACATATGTGTGTATATATGTGTGTGGGTGGGTGTGTGTGTGGGTGTGGGTGTTAGTCACTCAGTTATGTTTGACTGTTTGCAGCCCTATGGACTGAAGCCAACCAGGCCCCTCTGTCCACAGAATTTTCCAGGCAAGAATATTGGAGTGAGTAGCCATTCCCTTCTCCAGGGGATCCTCCTGACCCAGGGATTGAACCCAGATCTCCTATACACACACACACACACACACACACACACACACAACTGAATCCCTTTGTTATATATTTGAAATTAACACAAAATTGAAAATTAATTATACTTAATAAAAATTAGAAAAAGAAAAACTGGTGTATAATCGCTGACTAACCGTGAATAATGTCAGTGTTAGTCACTCAGTCATGTCTGACTAGACTGTAGCTGGCCAGGGTTCCTCTGTCCATGGAATTCTCCAGGCAAGAATACTGGAGTGAGTAGCTTTTCCCTTCTCCAGGGGATCTTCCCAACACAGGGATCAAACCCAAGTCTCCCACATTGCAGGTGAATTCTTTACCAGCTGAACCACAAGGAAAGCCCCAGCGAAGTCCCAGGCTCTGTCATTTTAAGAGGCTCTTTCTTTGTCAGTTGCTTCATTTGCTATTATTTTCTCCCATTCTGAAGGCTGTCTTTTCACCTTGCTTATAGTTTCCTTTGTGGTACAGAAGCTTTTAATTTTAATTAGGTCCCATTCATTTATTTTTGCTTTTATTTCCAATATTCTTGGAGGTGGGTCATAGACGATCCTGCTGTGATTTATGGTGGAGAGTGTTTTGCCTATGTTCTCCTCTAGGAGTCTTATAGTTTCTGGTCTCATGTTTAGATCTTTAATCCATTTTGAGTTAATTTTTGTGTATGGTGTTAGAAAGTGTTCTAGTTTCATTCTTTTACAAGTAGTTGACCAGTTTCCCAGCACCACTTGTTAAAGAGATTGTCTTTTCTCCATTGTATATTCTTGCCTCCTTTGTCAAAGATAAGGTGTCCATAAGTGTGTGGATTTATCTCTGGGCTTTCTATTTTATTCCATTGATCTATATTTCTGTCTTTGTGCCAATACCATACTGTCTTGATGACTGTGGCTTTGTAGTAGAGCCTGAAGTCAGGCAGGTTGATTCCTCCAGTTCCATTCTTCTTTCTCAAGATTACTTTGGCTATTCGAGGTTTTTTGTCCTTCCATACAAATTGTGAAATTATTTGGTCTAGCTCTGTGAAGAATACTGTTGGTAGCTTGATAGGGATTGCATTGAATCTATAAATTGCTTTGGGTAGTATACTCATTTTCACTATATTGATTCTTCCAATCCATGAACATGGTATATTTCTCCATCTATTAGTGTCCTCTTTGATTTCTTTCACCAGTGTTTTATAGTTTTCTATATATAGGTCTTTTAGTTTCTTTAGGTAGATATATTCCTAAAGTATTTTATTCTTTTCATTGCAATGGTGAATGGAATTGTTTCCTTGATTTCTCTTTCTATTTTCTCATTATTAGTGTATAGGAATGCAAGGGATTTCTGTGTGTTGATTTTATATCCTGCAACTTTACTATATTCAGTGATTCACTCTAGTAAGTTTCTGGTGGAGTCTTTAGGGTTTTCTATGTAGAGGATCATGTCATCTGCAAATAGTGAGAGTTTTACTTCTTCTTTTTCCAATTTGGATTCCTTTTATTTCTTTTTCTGCTCTGATTGCTGTGGCCAAAATTTCCAAAACTATGTTGAATAGTAGTGGTGAGAGTGGGCACCCTTGTCTTGTTCCCAACTTTAGAAGAAATAGCAAATGAAGCAACTGACAAAGAATTAATCTCAAAAGTATACAAGCAACTCCTGCAGATCAATTCCAGAAAAATAAACAACCCAATCAAAAAATGGGCCAAATAACTAGAAAGACATTTTTCCAAAGAAGACATACAGATGGCTAACAAACACATGAAAAGATGCTCAATATCACTCATTATCAGAGAAATGCAAATCAAAATCACAATGAGGTGCCATTTCACGCCAGTCAGAATGGCTGCTATCCAAAAGTCTACAAGCAATAAATGCTGGAGAGGGTGTGGAGAAAAGGGAACCTTCTTACACTGTTGGTTGGAATGCAAACTAGTTCAGCCACTATGGAGAACAGTGTGGAGATTCCTTAAAAAACTGGAAATAGAACTGCCTTATGACCCAGCAATCTCACTACTGGGCATACACTCCGAGGAAACCAGAATTGAAAGAGACATGTGTACCCCAATGTTCATTGCAGCACTGTTTATAATAGCCAGGACATGGAAGCAACTTAGATGTCCATCAGCAGACGAATGGATAAGAAAGCTGTGGTACATATACACAGTGGAGTATTACTCAGCCATTAAAAAGAATGCATTTGAATCAGTTCTAATGAGGTGGATGAAACTGGAGTCTATTATGTTGAGTGAAGTACGCCAGAAAAAAAAACACCAATACAGTATACTAACACATATATATGGAATGTAGAAAGGTGATAACAATAACCCTGTATGTGAGAGAGCAAAAGACACACAGATGTATAGAACAGTCTTTTGGACTCTGTGGGAGAGGGAGAGGGTGGAATGATTTGGGAGAATGGCATTGAAACATGTATAATATCATATATGAAACGAATCACCAGTCCAGGTTCAATGCATGATACAGGATGCTTGGGGCTGGTGCACTGGGATTACCCAGAGGGATGGTATGGGGATGGAGGTGGGAGGGGGGTTCAGGTTGGGGAACACGTGTTCACCCATGGCAGATTCGTGTTGAAGTATGGCAAAACCAATACAATATTGTAAAGTAATTAGCCTACAATTAAATAAATTTTTTTTAAAGACGCTCTTTCCTACTAGAGAATATTTGAGGGGCTGATGTTAAATTTTTGGAATAAAATCAGCACAAGCTTTGGCCATCCAGACTTGTAAACCTCATTAACGGTATCATTCCCTAAGATGGTTATAGTTTACAGCCTCTGCTTAGCTTATCCCTCTTTCCATTGTTGCAGTGATAGCTTTCTTTCTGCTCTGTAAAATAATAAGCTTATTTGGAAAATAATACACTGAATCTGATATATGAACCAGGGTCAATTTCTTTATTTAGCTGAAAAGTTTTAATAGAAAGTTTCTCTTAAAGAAGTTGAACATAATATTTACAGGAACATGAGCAATCCAATCTTCCAGCTTTGAAAGAGCCCAAAGATTTAGGTCCTAAGTACTGCAATTTCTTAAAAGCCCTCCAAAATTTTGACTGAGCTTATCTTTGTTATATAATATTTGGTAATAATAGAAAGGAGCAACAAACTGAAAATTCTAGCTTTTGCTAATTACTTCCCTCTAGAATTCCATACAGACTTGCGCTCTGGTGTGTGTTCTGACTTCCAAGTTATTGGAGGCAAATTCATAATTAAATATTTCCATTAACGTAACAAGAATTACCAGCTATACAGCCTATTATATTTCCTCTTTATCATCCACTACTTGCCCTCCAGGGCTTTCCAGGTGGCCCAGTGGTAGACAATCCACCTGCCAATTCAGTAAACACAGGTTTGATCCTTGGGTCAGGAAAATCCCTTGGAAGAGGAAATGGCAACCCATGCCAGAATTCTTGCCTAGAAAATCCCATGGACAAAGTAGCCTGGCAGGCTGCAGTCCACGGGGTTGCAAAGAGTCTGACACAACTAAGCAACTGGGCACTCATGCACTTGCCTTCTATGTCAATGTCATATATTTCAGATATTTCCTAGGGGTTCTTCTTTCAGGTAAAAATATATATATTTATATATATTTTATTACAGCGATGGTGAAGTCCCTATAACAAAAAAATAGCCAAAAGATAGTAACTTAAATAGTACAAAAGTATATCTCTGTTTCAAATGCTGCTGTTGTTTAGTTGCTGAGTCGTTTCTGACTCTTTGCGACCCCATAGACTGTAACCCACCAGGCTCATCCATACATAGGATATCCCAGGCAAGAATACTAGAGTGGGTTGCCCTTCCCTTCTCCAGGGTATCTCCTGGATCAGGGATCAAACCAGTCTCCTGCATTGGCAGGCTGATTCCCTCCAGCTGAGCCCCCAGGGAAGCCCCTGTTTCATATAGAGCATGAATATTCTAGTTGGCTGGAGTCTGTGTTCCATGGTGTCATTCAGAGACAGGTTCCTTCCATTTATTTTCCCCGCCTTGCTAAGGTGTTTGCAATTATCTAATATGTCAAACCAGAGTCATCTCACGCATTTAGATTCTGGAGTATACTGTTTTAAGGACAAGATTTTCCTTATCCTTAAATCTATTTCACTAGTAATATTATTTCTAATTCTATTTCATTAGTAATTTTATTCTGTTGACTGACACTCAGTTACATACCTATTCCTAACTGAAAGGACATACTGTCATATTTCATATGTTGAGATATTTTGTCTCTAGCTGGACAGTCACGTTCCTCCTTATGTTCATGGCTTTATCAACAAAAGGAAGAAAAGAACTATACCAAAATCACTATTAGCTGTCTCCTCTTATGTTCTAGTAAAATAAAGCAGTGCCTTAGAATAAGTATGCTTAAGATGTGGAAATAAGTAAAAGAAGACAGATAGATATATATGTTGAAGTAAATAAATAGAAAATAATATAAAGCCAGCAAAACAAGAAACAACAACATTTACATTTACATAAAGCTTAAGTAAAATGCTCCAATATGGGGAAAATTAATCATGTAGAAAACTCCTAAGTGTAAGTTTCAAACACTTACATTTTAAAAAGATATTAGAGAATTTATATCAAAATGATAGTAAAAGAAACATTTATCCTGTGCTTACTATTGTCCACCATTGTTTTTAAGTGTTGTATATATGCTAACCTAGTGCTGCTGCTGCTGCTAAGTCACTTCAGTTGTGTCTGACTCTGTGCGACCCCATACACAGCAGTCCACCAGGCTTCCCCGTTCCTGGGATTCTCCAGGCAAGAACACTGGAGTGGGTTGCCATTTCCTTCTCCAATGCATGAAAGTGAAAAGTGAAAGTGAAGTCGCTCAGTCGTGTCCGACTCTGTGCGACCCCATGGACTGCCGCCTACCAGGCTCCTCCATCCATGGGATTTTCCAGGCAAGAGTACTGGAGTGGGTAAGTATAGACAAATCAGAAACAGCTAAAAAGAGATTAATTAATTAAAAGCCATTTCTGGAGGCCTTCCCAGGTCGTGCTAATGGTAAAGAATCCTCCTGTCAATGCAGGTTAGACATACGAGACGCAGGCTAAACCCTTGTGTGGGGAAGACCCCTGGAGGAGAGCATGCACCCCATTCCAGTATTCTTGCCTGGAGAATCCCCTTCATGAACAGAGGAGCCTGGCGGGCTATAGTTGATAGGGTCACACAGAGTTGGACACGATGAAGCAAGTGAGCACACACGCACATAATACATTGGAGATGGAGAATAAGAAAAACTGTAAGTAACAAAAGTGGTTTTAAAACTCAGTGATTGGTGGCGAACTTAATGTGAGCAAAGCAGGAAACTGTCTTGCATGAAGGTAACGTATCTAATCCGTAAAAGTACTAGTTCTGTTGTTCCCTTCTTTCTCTTCTACTTTCCTGACTCCTCTTCAAACTCTTCCCTTTTAAATGAGTTTTCCCTAAGAATGGAATTCGTTCATTTTTTAAATTTCTCTCCCTTGTCAATTTCAACTACTTTTAGTATTTCAAACAACTGTTACTTTTATGTAAATAATTGCCAAATATACATCTCTAGTCTTATTTTTATTATTGAGTTTCTGTTATGATTTCAAACTTTTCTTCAATAATATCCATCAATTTTCCCAATTAACATAAAATTCATTATGCTGCAAACCAGATTAACTCATTCCCTATCAAATGCACTCAGTTTTCTGCTCAGTTTTCAGTCTTCCCATTAAGCATTCTTCGCTCAGCCAATCATGAAATTTTTATTCATTCATTCGGTTATCAAATATATATTTAATAGCTACTGTAAGATAGGCAATGGCACCCCACTCCGGTACTCTTGCCTGGAAAATCCCATGGATGGAGGAGCCTGGTAGGCTGCAGTCCATGGGGTCGCTAAGAGTTGGAC
>NW_011494804.1:824897-843688 GCF_000754665.1 Bison bison bison
CTATGGTTTTTCCAGTAGTCATGTACGGATATGAGAGTTGGACTATAAAGAAAGCTGAGAACCAAAGAATTGAGGCTTTTGAACTGTGGTGTTGGAGAAGACTCTTGAAAGTCCCTTGGACTTCAAGATCAAACCAGTCAATCCAAGGAAATCAGTCCTGAACCTTCATTGGAAGGACTGATGCTAAGGCTGAAACTGCAATACTTTGGCCACCTGATGTGAAGAACTGACTCACTGTAAAAGACCCTGATTCTGGGAAAGATTGAAGGCAGGAGGAGAAGGGGGTGACAGAGGATGAGATGGTTGGATGGTATCACCGACTCAATGGCCAAGAGTGTGAGCAAGCTCTGTTGGTGATGGCCAGGGAAGGCTGGCATGCTGCAGTCCATGAGGTCACAGATAGTCAGACAGGACTGAGCAATTGAACTGAACTGACCTGGGCAAAACCACATTGGGAAAAGGAATAATATTTTAGTCAAAGGATCCAAATTTTATCTTTAGTAAACATTTATATGGAACTGTTTCTGAAGTACTTTCTTTACCATTTTCTTAAAATAAGAAATCTGAATAATCTTTCTTTAAAGGCTCAATCATTGTTAGGGACATTACTGCTTATAAATGTTTTATATTGCTGCAATTTGAAGTTTGGGGATATGTGGGATTGTTAGTTCCAACTCTATCTCTAGATAAGAATATGTGTGTCTGTATGTATGTGTTTCGGAGAAGGCAATGGCAACCCACTCCAGTGTTCTTCCCTGAAGAATCCCAGGGACGGGGGGGCCTGGTGGGCTGCCGTCTATGGAGTCGCACAGAGTCGGACATGACTAAAGCGACTTAGCAGCAGCAGCAGCATGTATGTGTCTGCTCCCTGTTAGCTCAGCTGGCAAAGAATCCACCTGCAATGCAGGAGACCCCAGTTCAATTCCTGGGTTGGGAAGATCCCCTGGAGAAGGCATGGCAACCCACTCCAGTATTCATGGGCTTCCCTGGTGGTTCAGATGGTAAAGAATCCGCCTGCAATGCAGGAGACCTAGGTTTGATCCCTGGGTTGGGAAGATCCCCTGGAGGAGAGTATGGCAACCCACTATTCTTGCCTGGAGAATCCCCATGAACTGAGGAGCCTGGCAAGCTACAGTCCATGGGGTCGCAAAGAGTTGGACACGACTGAGCGACTAAGCACAGTGTATGTGTGTGTGATGGTTGTTCTGTTGGTTTGTTGCTTTTTTTTCTTTTACTTTATTGTCTTTTAAGCTTTTTCATTCTCTTCTCTTTATGTTGGGCTAAACATAGCATAACTTCTTGCTTTGTTGGTCTAGTTAAATAAATACATACTTGATTAAAAACAAAAAAAGAACTTGGCTCAATTTTCATTTCCTATATAGCAATTTATTGAAATAAGAGGTTAAGGCAAGTTTTCTCATCAATAAAAATCCTGTACTAACATTTTATAAAATGATTGTGAAAAGCATATAAAGTCAATGAAGGCATCATTAAAACCATAAAACACTATGTAATTATAGGCACTGATATTATTAGACATTGAATATTATTAATCCAAGAAACCTCATCTCACTCAGTTTACTTGTTTTACTCTTCTCTTAGCTACAATTTTGGTGAAAACTTGTATTCTGAGTCATCTAAAATATAAGAAAGAGTTTTAGATTGGATTTCTTACTCTGTTTTAATATAAAGGTTATTTTGGTCCCACATCCTTCCCTTTCTCTTTCTGACACTGATGTTAGGTTGTGAAGGTCACTTCTAAGTACTATCTATAAGTGAGGGATGGCTGTACACAGGCTTGGTTGACTATTATATAATGAGATTCACTAAAATGAATGGCATTGTCCCTTTTATTTTACTGTTATGTCTTCTCTTTAGTTGCAAAAATGATAGTATAATAGAGGAAACAAGTTGTATCAGTGGCAGTTATGTTCAAACATCGGTTTCCTAATTCAAAGTTCCCATATGGTGGCCCCAGGAGCTTTGTCGTGCAACTTTCTACTTAAGAATAATGGTTCAGTATGCTAAAAGAGAAAAATTTGAATTCTCTAAACAATTGTCTGAGTGGTAAGTATAAGGACAGAGTTTGCTCAGTTTATTTTCATAACATTATATGTCATTTCTCCTGTGAAATGGATGTTTTAGGGTGTAAACATCTAATGTTGAGCCAGTATTTAACTGTGAATTTATTAATAATTTAAAAATTCTGAATATGGAAATGACATTCTGAATTGGAAATGACAATGTGGATGAGATTTAAAATTTAGGGTGCTGCCAGGTCAAAGTGCGTTCTTTTTCAGCTTATATCATGTCTTGATTTTACAGTATAGAAATATCTTTAAAGATTTGTATTCCAAAGAAAAATCATCTAAGGCCTTATTTTCTAAAATTATTGAAATTATTTGTTTACTGACAGCAGTATCAAGGCTGCAAACAGTAAACTTGAAAATACGGTAATAATTTTGAAATAATTTCAATAAGTAATATTTTTGAAGGGAAAGTGTGTACATGGCAGTAAGAACTTTTCCTTTATCTAGAAAACTGTGACCCTGGCTTAGCTTAACAAGGTCTACAAAGTAAGCTGACTCTATTGTTAGCCAACCAGGATGCTCCCCTAAAGAGAGGTTTTGTTTTTGGTTTCTCTGTGTTACCATAGTATTCACTGAAAATGAGGCCTGAAAATTTTACCACAACTGAATTAATGTTTAGAGATGGTCTAGAAATATAGAAAACCTATCAAGAAAGTCAAGTTCATGAAGAAAATCTGAATGGCGGCCATTCTAATCATACTCAGTTCCTAAAAATCTCACTCCAGAAAGACTGTGCTAAGTGTGAATTTTACTAAAATCACTAGAAAAACATTAGACTACCTCACTTTTCTGTTTTTGTTTGTTTGATTTGTTAAACAAAAGAAAAACACATAACTGCTATAGAAAGGATAGGAACAGTCGGGAACATCTCAGGTACTAGGAAACAAAACTATTTAGAAACTTAAAGTATGTTATATTAGAAATAAGTGGAGAAAGATGGTGAAGAGGTAACAGTAAAGTTGAATTTTATCTTTCTGGTATGAAATATTATAATGCATTATAAATGTGTAGTACTTTGTGATATATCCTTTAGAGTTTGGCATGTTATCCATCTTTAGAAAGTGTGACATCAAAACTGCAAGTGTTCAAAGTGCTGAGGAAAGCACACACAATTGGTACCATTTGCATTTGATTCACTAGGAAACATGTGCATAAAAATGTATTATAAACATCTGTTCAAGTTTTCTTGACTTCCTTTCAATCTAGACTTGATGAAATAAACTTGTAGAGGTGGTTGTTAGTTCACATATTTATCTTTTTTATAATTTTTATGTATAGATGTACTATCCAATGATGTTTTAATACAAATCAGAATATGTATTTGTTTTCCCCTAAGGTTAAATGGACATCACCAGATGGTCAACATCAAAATCAGATGGATTATATTCTTTGTAGCCAAAGATGGAGAAGCTCTATACAGTCAACAAAAACAAGACCAGGAGCTGACTGCAGCTCAGATCATGAACCTCTTATTGCCAAATTCAAATTTAAACTGAAGAAAGTAGGGAAAACCACTAGACCATTCAGATATGACTTAAATCAAATTCCTTATGATTATACAGTGGAAGTGAGAAATAGATTTAAGGGCCTAAATCTGATAGAGTGCCTGATGAACTATGGAATGAGGTTCGTGACATTGTACAAGAGACAGGATCAAGACCATCCCCATGGAAAAGAAATGCAAAAAAGCAAAATGGCTGTCTGAGGAGGCCTTACAAATAGCTGTGAAAAGAAGAGAAGTGAAAAGCAAAGGAGAAAAGGAAAGATATAAGCATCTGAATGCAGAGTTCCAAAGAATAGCAAGGAGAGAAAAGAAAGCCTTCCTCAGTGATCAATGCAAAGAAATAGAGGAAAACAACAGAATGGGAAAGACTAGAGATCTTTTCAAGAAAATTAGAGATACCAAGGGAACATTTCATGCAAAGATGGGCTCAAAGGACAGAAATGGTATGGAACTAGCAGAAGCAGAAGAGAGTAAGAAGAGGTGGCAAGAATACATAGAAGAACTACACAAAAAAGATCTTCATAACCAAGATAACCACGACGGTGTGATCACTCACCTAGAGCCAGACATCTTGGAATGTGAAGTCAAGTGGGCTTTAGAAAGCATCACTATGAACAAAGCTAGTGAAGGTGAAGGAATTCCAGTTGAGCTATTTCAAATCCTGAAAGATGATACTATGAATGTGCTGCACTCAATATGCCAGCAAACTTGGAAAACTCAGCAGTGGCCACATGACTGGAAAAGGTCAGTTTTCATTCTAATCCCAAAGAAAGGCCATGCCAAAGAATGCTCAAACTACTGCACAACTGCACTCATCTCACACGCTAGTAAAGTAATGCTCAAAATTCTCCAAGCCAGGTTTCAGCAATACATGAACCATGAACTTCCAGATGTTCAAGCTGGTTTTAGAAAAGGCAGAGGAACCAGAGATCAAATTGCCAACATCCGCTGGATCATGGAAAAAGGAACAGACTTCCAGAAAAACATCTATTTCTGCCTTATTGACTATGCCAAACCTTTGACTGTGTGGATCACAATAAACTGTGGAAAATTCTGAAAGATATGGGAATACCAGACCACCTGACCTGCCTCTTGAGAATTTGTATGCAGGTCAGGAAGCAACAGTTAGAACTGGACATGGAACAACAGACTGGTTCACAATAGGAAAAGGAGTACGTCAAGGCTGGATATTGTCACCTTGCTTATTTAACTTATATGCAGTGTACATCGTGAGAAACACTGGGCTGGAAGAAGCAAAGCTGGAATCAAGATTGCTGGGAGAAATATCAATAACCGCAGACATGCAGATAACACCACCCTTATGGCAGAAAGTGAAGAGGAACTCAAAAGCCTCTTGATGAAAGTGAAAGTGGAGAGTGAAAAAGTTGGCTTAAAGCTCAACATTCAGAAAACAAAGATCATGGCATCTGGTCCCATCAGTTCAGGGGAAATAGATTGGGAAACAATGGAAACAGTGTCAGACTTTGTTTGGGCTCCAAAATCACTGCAGATGGTGACTGCAGCCATGAAATCAAAAGATGCTTACTCCTTAGAAGAAAAGTTATGACCAACCTAGATAGCATATTCAACAGCAGAGACATTACTTTGCCAACTAAGGTCTATCTAGTCAAGGCTATGGTTTTTCCTGTGGTTATGGATGTGAAAGTTGGACCTTGAAGAAAGCTGAGCACCAAAGAATTGATGCTTTTGAACTGTGGTGTTGGAGAAGACTCTTGAAAGTCATTTGGACTGCAAGGAGATCCAACCAGTCCATTCTAAAGGAGATCAGTCCTGAGTGTTCTTTGGAAGGATTGATGCTAAAGCTGAAGCTCCAATACTTTGGCCACCTCATGTGAGGAGTTGACTCATTGGAAAAGACTCTGATGCTTGGAGGGATTGTGGGCAGGAGGAGAAGGGGACGACAGAGGATGAGATGGCTGGATGGCATCACTGACTCGATGGACATGAGTTTGAGTGAACTCCGGGAGTTGGTGATGGACAGGGAGGCCTGGCGTGTTGCAATTCATGGGGTCGCAAAGAGTCGGACATGACTATCCTGACTGAACTGACTGACTGACTGACTGAAGGTTAAATGGTTCTTAGTAATTGTAGGTTTTACATCACTAATTTTCCTCCCAATTCTAAATGTTAACAGTATGAGAAGAATCATTACTTACTTTCACAGTACGGAGAGGAAAATTTAATCATGAAGAACAATAGTTACTTCTACAAGATCAGAGTGTGGCAGGTAGAAAATACTGGAAGGAACTTTCTAATATCATTTATATTCAGCCATAGCTCTTTAGTTGCTGAAACACTTAAGTGAAATTTTCCCTTAAGGCATATTTTTTCTCAAGGGATAGAACGATACATTTTGCAATACAGAAGCAGGTTTGTAGCTATTTCCCAGATGGAAAGTAAGGTCAGTGTCTAACAAGGCTATTTAGATTGAAAAAGAAAGACAAATAGCAAGTAATTCATAATTTGTAGAATAAAAGAAGAAATATACTTAATAATAAATTTACTTCTTGTCTTCAAATTCTAAAATCCTATGAAATATGGGAAATAGTGGAATTAGAATTAAAATTAGATGAATAAGTTGAAGGTAAACAACATAAAATGCTTAGGCATGAATTATTTTCCAGTTTATTCAGAATATGCCAAAGCTTATATAGTTAAAAATTTAAGATGTTTTATAGATTATAGTAAAATGAATTTGAAACTTTAGATACTTTCAGTCTCCAATCCATACTTAATTTTTCAGCATATGTAGTATCACCATTTACACAAGAAAAAAATAGAGCCCTTGAACAGATTAAATCATTTACTTGAGGCTACAGACTTACGAACAACATCCTCAAGGTAAGAACCTTCCAAGTCTTAACCCACTGCTCTTTATAGTATATCAGACTGACCCTTGCCACAGTATTATTCTCCTTCAAAACCTTTCATTCAAAATCGAAAGCAGTCAGTGTGGGATTTGACTGCTGCTACTGCTGCTAAGTCGCTTCAGTCGTGCCTGACTCTATGTGACCCCACAGATGGCAGCCCACCAGGCTTTCCTGTCCCTGGGATTCTCCAGGCAAGAACACTGGACTGGGTTGCCATTTCCTTCTCCAATGCATGAAAGTGAAAAGTGAAAGTGAAGTCACTCAGTCATGTCCGACTCTCTGCAACCCCATGGACTGCAGCCTACCAGGCTCCTCCGTCAATGGGATTTTCCAGGCAAGAGTACTGGAGTGGAGTGCCATTGCGTTCTCCGGGGATTTTGATTAGGACAGAGTAAAAAGGCTGGCAAATCTTATTCCTACAAAACAAGTATACAACTTGACCAAATTGCCAAAAACAACCACTTTAGTGCTCTGGATACTGAACAAAGGCAAATAACAAACTGAGTAGCATTATACACAAATTGCTGTTAGAAGTGCCATAAGCAAGGTGGGGGTCTTGCCCTTTCGTGTGTAGCTGCTCCCACCCCTCTCTACCCAGCACCGCTGGCACTGAGCTCACAAAACTACTCAGCATAAAATGCCTTCATCCACATCCCTGTGCTGAAAAACTGATCCAGCACTAACGTGATTTCTAACAGCTTCAGGCCATGTCCCTAGAATGACCCCAATTCTCCTTAAAGTACCTGCCTGAGAAAGCCTGCGACTGTAAAACCTTTCTCTGCTTTTTTGAGATATACATATCTTCAACCATCCAGAATTTTCTCCTCAAGGACCTGGGAGATGTCCCTTCAAAATGTAGACATCCAGAAAGATAATTCTCCTCCCCTACATTCCAGTCCTACTCTGAGTTCTCTAAGTGGTCTGAAGGTAAGCACCTAACTCCTGTGGGTTCCTTACTTCAATTTGAACAACTGTCTCTTAAACAACTGTCATAAAGATTCAGTTTGTTTCTCCTCTGTTTAGGGCCAGTTACCAAACCCAGACAGACTGGTTACATGAACCAATACCCACTCCTACCCTTAAAACCCTTAAGTACCTTTCCTTTAGCTCACACTAGTGTTTCAAAGGTCTCCTGGTTTCTTTTTTGGTGGAATTGAAGCTCATTTCTACACTGAAGCCCTTTTCCCCTGCTCTATTAGAATCTAAATAAAAATTGTCTTTTCAGCCTTTAACTAGGATCTGGTTTTGTTTCTCTTTATCAGCATAGTAGAACTATCCAGGGGTTTTTTGTTTTTAACAACATCATAGATTTATTCAAGAAGAACAGACTCTGGAAAACAGCAGCTTTGCTGACAGAGGAGAGTGAATTGACTTCAAGTGAAAAGCAAAAGCCACACACAGCAGCATTGTTAGTGAAAATAGTAAGCCTTGTAGAAAAAAATAAGGGATCTAGCTGAGGTAAACAGTAGAAGACTGCCAAATTTTAGATATCCACTTAATGAGACAGCTATCCAAGGGCTAGATAACCCCTTCATCACTGATAACCTGGATAACTAAGAAACAACACGTATGCACTAGAAAGCCCCCGAGATATCTAGTGCAAAATAAAACCTGAGCAACATATTAAGTTGCCTTAACTTTAGATGCACCCTCCAACCCTAACACTATCTACAATTACAAAGTGAGAGTCGCAAAAGCATGAGCAGCTCCATCCCATCCTTGGCTAACCACTAAGCTAGGTACACACAGGAGCAATCCCTATGAATCATGGTTAAAAATAAGAATGAGACAAAATTTAAAAAGGACTAATAAGAGATATCAGGGGCTGTTATATCACAGGAGTAGAGCACTGGCAATTAAACAAGGCACATTTTTAAAAGTTTAGAGAAACATCAGAATCTAGAGCTTCTAATTTAAAATATCTAAAGGTTCACTTGCCAAGAAAAAATAGGAGTGCAAAAATTCAGAAAAGTATGACCTATCCTCAAAATAATAAAAACAGTCAATAGGAATCTACTTTGAGCAACATCAGATTTTGGATTTAGCGGACAATGACTTCAAATCAGTTATAGTTATGGACAAAGAATCTTTAAAATTTTTTCATGTATTAAAATATGATTAAATTTACACAAATATGGAATTCCAATAAAGAAATAGGAACAAGGAAGAGAAAGTAAGTGAAATTTCTAGAGTTGAAAACTAAAATAACCAAAATGGAAAATATAGTAGATGAGCTACACAGAAAATCAAAAAGGGAGAAGAATCAGTGAACTTGGAGATATAGTAATAGAAATTATCCAAGTGAAGAACACAGAGAAAAAGATGGAAAATATAACTGTCATAAGTATAAAAACACCTAACAAAAGTGCACCAAAATACTTGAAGCAAGAAGAGACAGAACTTCAAAGAGAAATGAGGAATGACCAGTTATATTTGAACATTTCATTATCACCTTTTCCTTAATTGAAAGGACAACAAGCAGACAAAAAAAGATTAGCAATGACAAAGAAGATCAATACTATTAACCAACTTGATCTAACTGACATATATAGACAATTCCACTCACTGACTATAGAATACACATTATTTACACTGTGTTACATTATTACACATGGACTATTATGATGAATAGTCTCTAAAATTAGAAAAAAAATTAATGAAAGTACAACATATATCATGGGGCTTCCTTAATAGTTCAGTTGGTAAAGAATCTACCTTCAGTGCAGGAGATCCCAGTTGGATTCCTGGGTTGGGAAGATTCCTTGGAGAAGGGAAAGGCTACCCATTCCAGTATTCTTGGGCTTCCCTTGTAGGTCAGCTGGTAAAGAATCCGCCTGCAGTGTGGGAGACCTGGGTTCGATCCCTGGGTTGGGAAGATCCCCTGGAGAAGGGAAAGGCTACTCACTCCAGTATTCTGGTCTGGACTGGAGAATTTCATGGACTGTATAGTCCATGGTGTTGCAAAGAGTCAAAACATATAACATAGAATGCAGTTAAAATACATTATAAGTTGGAAATTTAGGTCATTAAACACCTATATAGAAAAGAAGAAATCTCTCAAATAAGTAGTTATGCTTTTGTCTTAAAAACTGGAAAGATAGGGTCAAATTAAGTCCCAGAAGGCAAAATGGGATAAATGTTAAAATCATGGGAATCAAGTAAATTAAAAATACAAAAAAAAAAAGGAAAAAATAATTTTAATCAAATGTTTTGAGAAAATCAGCAAAATTGATTAAAAATTTGCTTGAGAAATCTAAAATAAAAAGACAAAATTTCCAAAACCTGTAATGAAAGTAAGGATATCACTATCAGTCTTAAAGAAACAGATATTTAAGGAAATATTATGAACAGTATTATGTCAACAAACAGAAAACTTAGATAAATGGAGAATTTTCTACAAACTTCCAAAACTAACTCAGGAAGAAATAGAAAATTTTAACAGATCTATAATGAATAAGCAAATAGCACTGGTGATTGTAAAATTACTAGAAAGTAAAGCTCATGCTGTATGACTTCCCTGGTGAATTCTATCAAATATTTCAAGAATGTATATCAATCTTACATAACTTTTGGCTTCTCAAGTGGCACAGTGGTTAAAAAAAAAAAAAAATCTGCCTGCTGATACAGGAGATGCAGGTTTGATCCCTAGGTCCAGAAGATCCCCTGGAAATGGGACGGCATCTCCAACTCACTCCAGTGTTCTTTCCTGGCAGGCTACAGGCCACAGGGTTGCTTAGAGTTGAACATGTCTGAGCATGTACGTAAGAGGGACACAACTTTTTCAGAAAAATGTAGGAGGGAAAATATTTCTTAACTCATTCTGTGAGACCAATATTATCATGTGCTGTAGTCTGAATATTTATGTTCCCCCAATGTGATAGTATTTGGAAATGGGACCTTTGGGAAGTGGATTAGGTCATAAGCTTAAAGCCCTCATTAATGGAATTTTACCCTTATAAAAGGGAAACCAGAGAGCTTTTTTGTTCCTTCTGCCATGTGAGAATACACTGCAAAGACAGCTGTCTATGAATTAGGAAATGAGTCCTCACCAGATATCAAATATACTGATACCTGGACCATGGGACTTCCAAGCCCTCAGAAGTGTGAGAAATATACATTTATTGTTTATAAGACATTCAGTCTATGGTATTCTGTTACAGTACTCCAAAATACTATGACATGCTGTGTTGAGGGCAAAATTCTAAACATGGTCTCTCCCCCCAAATGCCCTACTCTGATTATTCAAATTATAACTCAGGTACTACTGTGAAGTAATTTTGAAAATGTAATTTATGTCCCAAATCAGTTGACCTTAAAATACTCAGAATATCTAGGTGGATTGAATCTATTCAAGTGAACTCTTTCAAAGCAGTTTTCTCCTGCTGATAGCAGATTTCACAGAAGTCTCCTGGTGATCTTAAAGAAAAAAATCAAACAGCTATTTTGTAAACTGAAAATGGAAAAGGATAGCCCCATAGATGTTGAGATTGACCTTCAGTTAACAACCAGCAAGAAAATAGAGAGCTCACAACTGCAACATCAAGGAAGTGAATTCTGCCGATAACCTTAGAGCCTGGAGAGGACCTGAGTCTTGGATGAGGACCTTTGTACCAACAGACATCGTGATTTCAGCTTGTGAGATCTGACTAGAGGATTTAGCTAATTGACCTCCCTAACACATGGAAATGCGGTAGTAAATATGCATTGCATTAAGCGATGAAATGTGCAGTAATTTGTTGAGTTGTTGTTGTTGTTCAGTCATTCAGTCGTGTCCTACTCTTTGCGACCCCATGGACTGCAGCATGCCAGGCTTCCCTGTCCTTCACCGTCTCCTGGAGTTTGCTCAAACTCATGTCCATTGAATTGGTGATGCCATCCAACCATCTCATCCTCTGTTTTCCCCTTCTCCTCCTGCCTTCAATCTTTCCCAGCCTCAGGATCTTTTCTAATGAGATGACTCTTTGCATCAAATTTAAGCCACTAACTTTGCAGTAATTTGCTATGGTAGCAATAGAAAACTAAAACACTCCAAAATTAAAGCCAAAGATACCAGTAAAAGAGGAATTTGCAGACCAATCCCTCATGAACATAGATCCTTAATACTATATCACTAAATTAAAAGTTACAATATAGAAAGGATGATGCACCATCACCATGTAAGATTTATTCTTCAAATAAAACATTGATATGGTATCATGTATCTCCTGCCAGGACCCTAACATCTCACAGTCAATCAAGATGACACATAGCAATATCCTGAGCTCTCCTCAACTACATAAGGAGGAATTCCCTCTGAAAGAAATCAAGAAACTACCTGAGTGATTCATAAACATCACATAAGTGGGAAAAATACCCCCACTGAAACCTGTAGGAAAGGTGGAAACATACTCTCATCATATACTCCAATCCCCAAACAGTGCCATCCAATCAGAAGAGAACCCACAACCCAGCTTCTCTTGGAAGAGCAAAGGGATTGGACTCCATATCTAGCATCCTAAATTTTAAGACTCTTCCAAAATGGACAGACTTCCAAAACACCTAGTTCTGAAAGCCAACAATGCTTATGTTCACAACATCTACAAGATTATAGCAAACAGAAGTGCCATTATCAGCCTGGTGACATAGCCTATCCCTGCCTTTGCTCCCTAGCAAGAGAAAAACAAGCAAAGAAGCAATATTCAAGAGCAAGACACCCCTGAGAGAATCCTAGAACGTAGGAGTGAAGCTGAAGGACTCCCTGGGCCACATAGATCAGGACAGATAGCATTACAAGAGCAAGGGAATCAGTTTCATATTAACCATTTTACCCTCCCTAAAGGTCAGTGTGGAGCCACATGGAGGGGTCTCCCCTAAGCCTCCAGTTCCTCCAATGGGAAAAGAGAGCACAGGGGAGAAAATCAGTCTCCATGCCATCACTGAGATTGCTTTGTGGGAGCCTCTACTCTGATCTTGCACCATGACGATTTCAAGGGAATCTGCAGGACTTAGCCACTGGGAATCTGACTATGGTGAAGATGTAGGCAAGGGCTTGAAATAATTACTACAATGATCCTGACAGACCAAGCTCATACCTGCAGTGCCCAAGCAGGATGCCAACCCAGCAATATTGCTCATCTGCAGAACCAAGTTAGGGGGCACAATCTGATAAGGAAACTCAGTGAGGTACACATCTGCCTGATTCAGATTCTCAAACAATGAGTTGTGCTGGTTCTACAGCCTGGTTTGCCCACTCCCAGGCAAGGAACTGAATTACTGCCTCACCTACAGGAGAGAGTTTTCTGGCACAATCTGACAAGGAGAACTAGCACAGACTGCTGAAAGCAGTATGGCCTAGTGGCACTTAGGCCCAGTGGCAGGTGTGCAGAGGCAATGTTTGCAGAACAAAGTCTGTGTCCCAGTTCAGTAAGGAAACTTGGAGGAGGGGGACAAGTCAGCCTGAGTTAAGACCACAGTGAACTTTACTGACTTTAGAGCTGAACTGTTGTGCCCAGGCACAGAGTCTAATTCACAGCCCTGTCCATGCCTAATTATAGCCCTCAGCCTGTCCAACCAGGAAACTTAACCAAGCATATAAGAAGCTGCATAGTCCACTCAACATCCCTATGTACAGTGTTAACAGAGGGCCTAGCCTGTGACTTTCCCCATATGCAGAGAAAAACCAGTGGCCTCACCCGACCAAGGAATTCAGTGTACACTCTGGCCTGAATCAGGCATCCCCAGAATGTACAGCTGTCCAAGTCCTGAGTCCTATCATGTCCATCTGCCAGGGTGTGGAAGTTGATCCACAGCCCCATCTATTACTGAACACAGTAACCAGCATCAACCATCTTGTAAGCCTGACCAGAGAATCAACACAACCAAAGAGCCCATCCTACAGTCTCAGTTGAGTAGAGAACCAAGATAATAGTCCTTTCCAACTGTTCTCAGCCATTGGCACACCTGTATCCACATGCTCAGAGCTTGAACTTCTGCCTCTCCTCAAAGCAGACCATAGTAGCAAGCCCCATTTGCCCAAGAACATTAGCTGCAAACATACCCAGTAACCCAAACTGAAATGACTGGTGAAGGGCTATCTTTGCAAGTCATAGCTCTAAAGTCTGCAAGAGGAGCCTATTACTCACATGCATGAGTATCAGTGTAAGGAATCAATGATTATAAAAATCAGGTAACTATAACACAACCAAAGGAAACTAATAAAGCTCCAATAATTCACCCTAAAGAAATGTTGATCTATGGATTGTCAAAGAATTAATAATAATCCACTTAAAGTCTAGTGAACTATAAGGACAAAAAGGACACACAGAAAATTAAATGAAATTAAGAAAACAATACATGAACAAAATAAGTTTATCAATGAAATAGCAAACATTAAAAAAAATAATCCCTGAGTTGAATAATACAATAATTGAGCTGAAGAATTCAATAGAGAATTCCAAAAGCTGACTCAATCATGCAAGAGAAAGAATCAGAGACCTGGAGAAAAAGACAGTGGAAGTTACTGAGCCCGAAGAATAAAGAAAAAATAGTGAAACAGTGGGAAGGAGGTCTACAGAAGTTATGAAACATGATGAAAATGAAAAATTCTCATTATGGGGACTTCAGAAGGATAGCAGAAATAGAAAGAGAAAGAAAGTATATTTAAAGCAACAATGGTTGAAAACTTCTTGAGTGTGGATAGAAAAATGGACTTCCAGTTCCAAGAGATCTGAAGGACTCCAAATAAGTGAATACAAATAGGGACATACCAAGGTGCATTATAATTAAATTGCCAAAAAGCAAAGGCAAAAAAAAAGATTTTTAAGGGCAACACGTGAGTTTGAGTGAACTCTGGGAGTGGTGATGGATAGGAAGGCCTGGCTTGCTGCAATTCATGGGATCACAAAGAGTCGGACACGACTGAGCAACTGGACTGAACTGCACTGAACTGAACTGAAGAGCAACAAGAGAGAAGAGTAACATACAAGGGAATTTCCATAAGATTACTGATAAATCTTTCAACTGTAACTTTCAGGCAAGGAGAGAATGGGATGACATAATCAAAATACTGATGAAAGAAAAGCAATAACCAAGAATTCCATATCTGGCCAAGCCATCCTTTAGAAATGAAAGAGGAATAAAGACTTTCTCAGAGGGCAGTCCTAATAAGGCAGAGGAATAGGACAGGGAAACCACTTTCTCCCCTACAAATTCATCAAAAGAACGTTTAAACACTGAGTAAATTCCACAAAACAATTTCTGAATGCTGACAGAGGACATCAGGAACCCAGAAAAGCAGCCCATTGTCTTCAAAAGGAGGTAGGAAAAAATATAAAAGACAAAAAGAGAGACAAAAGAGGTAAGGACGGAGCTCCATTCCAGGAAGGGAATCTTAAAAACAGAGAAGTTTCCAAACAAAACACTCTCACTGCCGAGTCTGTGGCGAGCCTTGGAACCACAGAGGGCAACATAACTGGGAGGAAAATTAAATAAATAATTAAACCCCACAGATTACGTGCCCAACGGTAACTCCCCCAGCGGAGAAGCAGCGCAGACGCCTGCACCCGCCACTAGCAAGCGGGGGCTGGGCAGGGAGACGCAGGCTGCATTGCTTAGAGTAGGACTGGGCCTGAATGCCCCGAGGGCAATCTGAGGGAACTAACTTGAGATAGCAGAACAAACTGTGGGATAGCTACCAGGGGAAAAGCCCTAACCTAAGACACCATGAGGCCCACTTACAGAACAAAGGACTGAACAGAGCTAGCGGCTGTAGACCATCCTCCTCTGGTGACAGGCAGCCAGAGCTGGAAGGGGGCAATCACAGCCCCAGAGAGGCATTATCTACCAAACTGCAAGCAGGCTTTTTTGCTAAATAAGACTTCTTGGGGTTCTGGATGGTCAACATCTGCCTGAGAAGGTGTGCCGGTTGTACACCCAGAAAACCGAGAGGCAGGGACGAGGGAGGCAATAAGTTGCAGCGACCGCGCTCGCCAAACACCTCATCATCTGAGCTGCTCGGACCTGGGAAGGGCACAAAACGCAGGCCCAACAGAGTCAGCGCCTCTGGGGAGTACCCGAGTGCCTGAACCTGAGCGGCTTAGACCTGGGAGGTGCATGCAGCCCAGGGCCGGCCTCAGATGGTTCCCAGCGGAACAATCTAGAGTCTGAGCAGCGTGGGCAGGGAGGGCACACATGCGCAGTGAGCGGGGGCAGGCCCAGTGTGGCTGAGACACTGCCAGTACATGCCAGTGTTATTTGTTTGCAACGTCCCTCCCTCCCCACAGCACGACTGAACAAGGGAGCCTAAAAAAGTGTCCACCACCGCCCCCTTGTGTCAGGGTAGAAATCAGACACGGAAAAGACCAGCAAACAGAAGAAGCTAAAACAGAGGGAACTGCCTTGGAAGTGACAGGTGCAATAGATTAAAACACTATAGTTAGTACCGACTACATAGGAAGGGGCCTATAGACCTTGAGAAAAATAAGCCTGACCAAGGAACTATCCGAAAACTAACTGACCCCACACTGCCCACAACACCACCAGAGAAAGTCCTAGATATATTTTTACTATTTTTACTATCATTTTTTAAATTTAAAAAAAATTTTAAGTCCTCTATTACTTCTTTAATTTTCATTTTTATAACCTACTGTTACTTTGCAAAAAAAAGAGACCCTATTTTTTAAAGCAAACTTCATATATATATATATTTTTTTTTAATAATTTTTGTGACTTTGTTTTTTTTCTTTTCTTTTCTTTAATATTATATTCTTGAAAATCCAACCTCTACTCTAGATTTTTAATCTTTGCTTTTGGTATTTGTTATCAATTCTGTACCTTTAAAAACCCAGTCTTCAGTACTCATTTTTACTTGGGAGCGAGATTACTGGCTTGACTGCTCTCTCCCCCTTTGGACTCTCCTTTTTCTCCACCAGGTCACCTCTATCTCCTCCCTCCCCCTTCTCTTCTCTACCCAACTCTGTGAATCTCTTTGTGTGTTCCAGATGGTGGAGAACACTTAGGGAACTGATTACTGGCTGGATCTGTCTCTCTCCTTTTGATTCCCGCCTTTATCCTCCGGGCCACCTCTGTGTCCTTCCTCCCTCATCTCTTCTCTTCTCTGTATAGCTCCGTGGACATCTCTGAGCAGTCCAGACTGTGGAGCACACATAAGGAAGTGATTACTGGTTAGCTTGCTCTCTCCTCTTTTGATTCTACCTCATCTCATTCGGGTCACTCTAACTCCTTCCTCCCTCTTCTCTTCTCCATGTAACTCTGTGAACCTCTCTGGGTGTCCCTCACTGTGGAGAAATTTTTCATCTTTAACCTAGATGTTATATCAACAGTGCTTTATAGATGGAGAAGTCTTGAGGCTACTGTAAAGACTGAAAACCAGAAGCAGGAGGTTTAAGTCCAAATCCTGAGAACACCAGAGAACTCCTGACTCCAGGGAACACTAATCGACAGGAGCTCATCAAACACCTCCATACCTACACTGAAACCAAGCACCATCCAAGGGCCAACAAGTTCCAGAGCAAGACGTACCATGCAAATTCTCCAGCAACACAAGAACACAGCCCTGAGCTTCAATATACAGGCTGCCCAAAGTCACTCCAAACCCATTGACATCTCATAACTCATTACTGGACACTTCATTGCACTCCAGAGAGAAGAAATCCAGCTCCACCCACCAGAACACCGACACAAGCTTCCCTAACCAGGAAACCTTGACAAGCCACCCATACAACCTCAGCCACAGCGAGGAAACTCCACAATAAAGAGAACTCCACAAACTGCCAGAATACAGAAAGGCCGCCCCAAACACAGCAATATAAACAGGATGAAGAGATAGAGGAATACCCAGCAGGTAAAGGAACAAGATAAATGCCCACCAAACCAAACAAAAGAGGAAGAGATAGGGAATCTACCTGATAAAGAATTCTGAATAATGATAATGAAAATGATCCAAAATCTTGAAATGAAAATGGAATCACAGATAAATAGTCTGAGGACAAGGATTGAGAAGATGCAAGAAAGGTTTATCAAGGACCTAGAAGAAATAAAAAAGAGTCAGTATATAATGAATAATGCAATAAATGAGATAAAAAACACTCTGGAGGGAGAAAATAGTAGAATAATGGAGCCAGAAGATAGGATTAGTGAAGTAGAAGATAGAATGGTAGAAATAAATGAATCAGAGAGGAAAAAAGAAAAACGAATTAAAAGAAATGAGGACAATCTCAGAGACCTCCAGGACAATGTTAAATGCCTCAACATTTGAATCATAGGAGTCCCAGAAGAAGAAGACAAAAAGAAAGACCATGAGAAAATACTTGAGGAGATAATAGTTGAAAGCTTCCCTAAAACGGGGAAGGAAATAATCACCCAAGTCCAAGAAACCCAGAGAGTCCCAACAGGATAAACCCATGGCGAAACATCCCAAGACACATATTAATCAAATTAACAAAGATCAAACACAAAGAACAAATATTAAAAGCAGTAAGGGAAAAACAACAAATAACACACAAGGGGACTCCCATAAGGATAACAGCTGATCTTTCAATAGAAACTCTTCAGGCCAGGAGGGAATGGCAGGACATACTTAAAGTGATGAAAGAAAATAACCTACAGCCCAGATTACTGTACCTAGCAAGGATCTCATTCAAATATGAAGGAGAAAGCAAAAGCTTTACAGACAAGACCAGCTCTCCAACAAATGCTAAAGGATCTTCTCTAGACAGGAAACACAAAAAGGGTGTATAAACTCGAACCCAAAACAAAAAGGAAATGGCAATGGGATCATACTTATCAATAATTACCTTAAACGTAAATAGGTTAAATGCCCCAACCAAAAGACAAAGACTGGCTGAGTGGATACAAAAACAAAACCCCTATATATGTTGTCTACAAGGGACCCACCTCAAAACAGGGGACACATGCAGACTGAAAGTGAAGGGCTGGAAAAAGATATTCCATGCAAATAGAGACCAAAAGAAAGCAGGAGTAGCAATACTCATATCAGATAAAATACACTTTAA
This sequence comes from Bison bison bison, assembly GCF_000754665.1. Lineage (NCBI taxonomy): Eukaryota > Metazoa > Chordata > Mammalia > Artiodactyla > Bovidae > Bison > Bison bison. Next base: position 843,394 of record NW_011494804.1, read on the forward strand.
AACAAAGGCTGTGAAAAGAGACAAAGAAGGACACTATATAATGATCAAAGGATCAATCCAAGAAGCAGATATGACAATTATAAGTTTTTATGCACCCAACATAGGAGCACCATAATATGTAAGACAAATGCTAACAAGTATGAAAGGGGAAATTAACAATAACACAATACTGGTGGGAGACTTTAATACTCCACTCACACCTACGGATAGATCAACTAAACAGAATATTAACAAGGAAACACAAACTTTAAATGATACAATAGACCAGTTAGGCCTAATTGATATCTTAGGACAT